>NC_143012.1:179162577-179313277 GCF_055824585.1 Amblyomma mixtum | reverse complement strand
TGAGTCATTACGAGCTGCTGTCCTATTTATTTGCCATGTCATCGTTTTGCCTGTTCTCGGCCTTTGCTTCTTTCCCTGAGCCTGCAAGTGTTCGTGCACTTCTGAGCACTACCGCCAGTGCAGTGGCCTTGAGTGTCAGTGCCAACCGTGCTGCGGTGTGATGCAGGTGGTGCTGGACGTCGGCTGTGGCACGGGCATCCTCAGCATGTTTGCAGCCAAGGCAGGCGCTGCCAAGGTGTTCGGGGTGAGTGAAAAGCGTCCCTCCCGTCAGTAGCACTCTTCCGTTGTGCCTCTGTTGTGGCTGGAGAATCAATCCAGTATTCCATTGGACTTGCAGAAGGGCAGCACCAAGCACTCGCTTTTGTGCACACGCAGTAGCCGGCCAATTGTTTGGACTCTTGGGGTGTCAGGAAGTTAAATATTCGGAGTTTTTTCGACCAGGTGAAGTTGTGAGTGGGAATTGCTG
Source organism: Amblyomma mixtum (assembly GCF_055824585.1). Classification (NCBI taxonomy): domain Eukaryota; kingdom Metazoa; phylum Arthropoda; class Arachnida; order Ixodida; family Ixodidae; genus Amblyomma; species Amblyomma mixtum. Next base: position 179,312,811 of record NC_143012.1, on the reverse strand, counting down.
TCACAACTAACCAGTGCCACGTAAAGCGCCATCTTAATTTAAACAGAGTGAATTGGACTGATTGGCTTGGGTAGGCTTGCTATTTGTTCCTCATTATTGCCGCTCATATTAATGACATGCCCTTTATTGCCATTGAAGTGGCCTTCAAGGAAAAGCGTGCAATTGCTTTGAAAATGGGACAGGGGCAGCCGTCACCGCGACTTAGACGGCATGGGGCAGATGAGGGGATGGAGGTGCAGTCAGAGGCACTCACTTCCGTTTGGTTTTTTTCTGTGGATTTCTTCTGTCTTTGTGACTGTGTTCTTGCAACATGGGAGTCACATGTCCCAATGTTGGTGATGTGAGCTGGTGCAGGCTAGTGAAGTGTGGATATGGCAAAAGCATGGCTCTGGCTGAAATACATACCGTATTTACTCGCATAATAGGCGCACTTTTTTTCCAGAAAATCCGGCTCAAAGTTCGGGGTGCGCCTATTACGCGGGGTAAAATTTCCGGAAATATTTCGACTCGCAAAATTGAACACACCGCGTAAACGCACTCGTGTACGGGCCGCACCCCGTTTTCGCGAAGAAAATGTTTAAAAAAAAAAAAGGTCCATGTAAGGGCCGCACCGAAACTTTCGGAATGCACATGCCGAGGTCTCCGCGATCGGATCGGCTCCGGCTGCGCGCAACGGGCGCTTGATCGCGGAGGCCACACACGCGCACAGGAGCTTCCAGACGCCGCCCCAAGGCCAAGCTCATCATCATCATCGTTTTCCTCCGCCGCGAGCTTTCGCTATCTATATCGCCATCAGCATCTCCAGCTCGTTTTTTTTTGTTGTTGTTGTTGTTGTTGCTGTCAAGTGCCGGGATTTGCGGTAGCGCGATAGTTATCGTGGTTTATGGCTTTGCCGCGGAGCATTGATGTTTTAGCTCGACGGGCAAGCACCTTAACAGCTACACGGCTGGGAGTTTGCTCTCGAACGCGGCAAGCGTGCGGCAGGTCGGAAAATACGACGTGGCCGAGAAGTGCGGCAGTTGCGAATGCGGCGTCCCTAAATTCTCGTACGCGACTCCAAGCGCCAAGGTTTTCGCGGGCCTAAGTCGGGAACGTTTCCGGCTGGAGATGAAGCTTTCCAAACAGACGTTTAAAGTGAGCATCCCTGAAAACTGTGTGCGGCTGTTCTACGCGATGTCGTTGTACGTGCTGTGGGTCCGCAGCAGCTGCGACGACAGCAGCACTAGTAGGGACTAGTAGTTAGTTCAGCAAAAACTTTGTTAAAATAAAGATTGGGAAGCGGGGGGTGGCGAGGCGTCGGCTTGCAATCGTGTAAATACAGTATATTGCTCACAGTGCCAAGTTCGGGGTGCGCCTATTATGCGCGGAAATAAGAAAATCTGATTTTTCGCGCCCTAACTAGGGGTGCGCCTATTATGCGAGTGCGCCTATTACGCGAGTAAATACGGTATTATTATTGCTTGCAAACGGAAAGTGGGAAATGGCAAAAATCGCGATTTTTCAAGCCGGATTTTTTATGCATTTGCAGGAATGTGATATTTATTGAAGTTTACAAAATTTTCGGAGTGTTCGATTATTTGGACCACTCTTCAGGTCTCCCCAAATCTGAAAAGTTAGTCTGAGACTGTATGTGCAGTTGCTACAACCGGGTCACGCTGGCTGCCCGTGTGTCAGTAGAGCAGAACCTCGTCAATACAGACTTCAGACTAAAGTGTAGTTTCAATTTAAATGTGTTTTTGTGGTATCCCTGTCTCAGCCGCCATCGATGCATGATCGTATTGGCTGGGAGCTTCAACAGCAAGTCGCTTATTACACACCTTGTGGTAAATGCGTATCATTTCCACCGTTAGCCACACTTACCAATGTGTCCCACTTGTCCTGGCAGCCTGGCTGGTGCCTTGCTGTGCTGCCCTTTTGCACATTAAACCAGAGGCTCACGATAACGGTGGTGACTCCTGTGTGCGTAACCCTGTCGCATGGGCAGTCAGAGTGCCTGCCCGTTGATTTAGTGGCAATTGAATTGTTTTCGAGAGCCATCCATGGACAATAATTTTTTCAACAGCGCATGCTACACAAGGACACAAGACGAGGAAAGACACACACGAGCGCTGAACTGCAACTTTATTTGGGAAAAGGCGCCAACCTCTACATATATACCCTCAAGGAACCGCCCACTAGGGTAAAACCTAAAATCACTGCACGTGTCAAGTCACAAGCTTGACACGTGCTTGACAAGCTTGACTTGTGGCTTGACACGTGCAGTGATTTTAGGTTTTACCCTAGTGGGCGGTTCCTTGAGGGTATATATGTAGAGGTTGGCGCCTTTTCCCAAATAAAGTTGCAGTTCAGCGCTCGTGTGTGTCTTTCCTCGTCTTGTGTCCTTGTGTAGCATGCGCTGTTGAAAAAAATTATTATGAATAACCAACTAGCCCGTGAGCTTACCCTGTTCCATGGACAGCGCCAGTGGTCATCGAGAAATGTGTATGGAGTCCTGATAGGTGCCGTTGGCTGCAGCAGGCTAAGCTGGTTTCAACGAAGACGTTGAGAATGAGGTAGAGCAAAGCAAGCAGCACATATTATTTGGAAAGCGGCCTAGCAAGCCATTTGAACTTCCGTGATTTCATACGCAGCAGCAGTTGGCTGGCAAAATCTAAAGCCTTCTATGACACAAAAGGAGTCGCGATGCAAGAATGACCGAGGAAGAATCTAGCGGGCAGTTGCTTCACTTTTTTTTGAAGCCGGCTCCAGAGTTCGCCAGAGACTCCCAGTAGATCTCGCAAAAGCGCATGAGTTCCAGCATACTTTTTGGCATGCAGTTTTCTTTCCTCCATGTTTGCGCATCATGTCGATTGCATCAAAAGTTTGCTTCATGTCGGTCTACCCTGGAGAGGGCTGAAGAAGTATCTTCTGGGTTGAAGAACAAAAGCTAGGAGCAGGTCCAACAAGGTGAAGCTTTGCTGGAACAAGGGAATTTCAGCCTTGCTGATTCACTTCGCGAATTTGATGAATTTGCAGAAAATTTCCAGGAAGCATTGAATTGCGTTGAATGCCGGGGGGACATATTTAATGACAATGAGGCAGCACACGTGTTTTTGGAGCGACAAGCTCCACTTCGCGCATGCAAAGCTGAAGGTCAAATGGCACTTGGCTGTGACATCATACCACGTGACTTGCAGCATCTGTTACCGCTCGTTCTGCCGCCCTGACAGCTGGCTCTCGCCAGTTGTGTCACGTGACTAACCATGCGATTCATTCTTGCTGAATAAAGGTCAGTGCTTGCCACCTAGACACTGCCGACATGTAGCCAGAACTGGCCACTGGGACGAGTTCTTCGACTGAGCATTGGAGATGCCGGGCTGCTGCTAGCGATCCCTACGACAGAGAGCATCTAGAAGCTGCGTTGGCTAGAGATAAGTCGAGAAAGTGTGCTCATCTAGTTGATGATGCCGATGAAGAACGGGAGGTATGTCTGGAGAAGCAGTGGCACAGGCAACAGGAGTATCTCGAGCGGAAAAGGCTGCCAACGTCCCCTTGTCGACACCGGCCACTGGTTCGGTTGCCTTTTGCTTCGTATAACTTGGCTCAGCCGAGCTGAGCCATTTTTTTAAGCATGAAATGCTTTTAGCTCCCATTGTCGGCAGTGTGGTTACGTCACGCCGAGACCGGGAGCCAACATCTGGGCACTGAATTCCACTCATCCGGGCACTGAAATCCACTCATCTGGGCACTGAATTCTACTCATCCGGGCTCTGAAACGAGAACATCCGGGCACCGTACGAGATTTAACTCTCTAAGCCCTCCTACGGGACCGGCATACAAGTGCCGGTTGCTCTCCAAACGAGTCACAAAAAATAACTGCTGCAAGTGTCTTCTCAATGTTCAGCAAGATATATCACTCGAGCTGTGCATTTGATAATGCACGGAATTATAATTTCCGATTTCTAATAACGCGTGCGAAAAGCACATAAATGCCACGATACACTTCGTTATCATACGTGATCTCTTAGGGGCTTCGCGCTTGCACCTCGCTTGAGGTGTGCCTGCGCAGCGCTGTAGCAGAGGACACGAAGCTCCTGCCCCGGGCCCCTGTGCGCCTGCGCGGCTTTGCTTCGATGCGCGAACGCGCCGGATCCGCTGGCGCTCCGCGGAGCGCGGCCACGCGGAGCTGTGTTCGCACTTAGAGTGGACCACCCTGTACATTCTTGTCAGGCCTGCGTCTCGTCGTGTCCGCGTACGCTTCTGCATCGTCCTGGATTTCAATGCCGCCACCGTCACAGCTGCTTAAGCCGAGCAATGGAGTCTGTGTGAGGCCCGTAAACATTTCATGCTTACTCTACTCTCGGTTACGGGAGAGGCGCAATTTTTTTTTTCTTGATAAGAACTCCGAGATACATTGGGACTAGAAGGGAAATGTAATGCATTGCGAAAGGAAGTATTGTGAAAGGGAAGAGAGAGGTGGAACGGAACCCAGAGGCAAATGCAAACAAAAACAATTGTAGGGGTTTGTGGTGGCTAGCAAGAATATACCCGCTGTAATGCTTGTTTGTGGCTGACGTGTGTGTATGCGTTTGACTTGCAGATTGAGTGCTCGGGTGTGGTGGAGCATGCGGAGCGCATAGTGCGGGAGAACGGCCTCGCGAACGTGGTGTCCATTGTCAAGGGCAAAGTTGAAGAGGTGACACTGCCTGTCGAGAAAGTCGACATCATCATCTCTGAGTGGATGGGCTACTGCCTCTTCTACGAGTCCATGCTCGACACCGTGCTGTACGCCCGCGACAAGTGGCTGGTAAGCCGCCATTACTGGGATTTTTTTTCCTCTACTCTTTCCCATTTCCTACCTTCATTTCTTTGACAGTGCTGGGACTGGATGCAGATTATTATCCGTTGTTTTTAAATGAATGGCACAGAAATGTCATTGGCCGCTGGCAATAGCAGGATGCTGTCATGAAGCAACACTCATGCTGTTTCATGTTCTCTTTGATGATGTTCGTGCCAGTTCTTTTGTTGACAGAACACACCTGCAGCAGCTGATGATACTTTTGTGGTCACTTCATTTTGAGAGGACTTTGGTGTGCTACAGGGGTGGCAGTGTCATGCTGCCTGCATGGCAGTGCTTTTTAGGAGTGCAGTTGTGGATCTGAACCTTTTTATTTCTCCTATTCTGTGAGAAATTGATTATTGAGAAATCTCATTTGCAGTGTCTGTCATTTCAGTTCCTTCTTTTTCCTGGTAAAAATAGTGGCACATGCATGCGCTACACAAGAGGCCTCATTGTTGCCAAAATGTCCATCAAGCAAGTTGTAGTGTTTTAGTTGAAGAGAGCAGTCGGAAATAGTGAAACCAAAAGTGTTCTGGTGATGCAGATGCTGTAGTGCTCCACTGGGTGTCTCCAACAGCCTGTTGTTGCTGCGTCAGCTTGCTGTCTTTTGTGCAAGAATTATGCGAGGCTTGAAAGGCAGGATGAAAGAAAGTGACAGCCAGTGTCGGGCGTCTCAGAAATATGTGGTGCGAAGTCTACTGCGTTTTCTTAAGTACGATGAATCTTGATTATAGAATCACGGTTGACACGAATTCGTTAAATTTCCTGGCTGAAGTGTACTGTGTGCAGTGTGCCTAATTTTGGGTGTTCCGAACATTCTCCTGCACTGCTACGGATGATACGAATGCGTGAGCTGTGGCCTCACCTCTGAGCGGTGAGCGGTGCCGCCACTGCCAGCCGTGCAGTGCGCACCGTGAGCAGTGAGCGGTGATATGCGACTGTAAATAAATCCCAGCTGTAAACAGATCTGCATGAATGCATTTGCGATGCTTCTGCCTGTGTATTTCGTTTGTTTTGGTTGGTACGAACTTTGGGCACTGCAAATATTTTCCACAACTCCTCAGATTTGTATCCTTGAGATTCTACGTGCCTCTGATTGTGCATGTCCTCTGAGCAGTTTGCTTGTCTCTGCTTTGGTTTGTGCACGCAGTCTTACTATGGTGTGCCATATCTGCTTGACCACTTTACACAGCAGAGGATGTGTTCTGAAGTACAAGTGAAATGATCGCATGTACGTGTGCCCTGTTCCAGAAACCTGGTGGCCTGATGTTCCCCGACCGGGCCACTCTGTTCCTCTGCGCCATAGAGGACCGCCAGTACAAGGATGAAAAGATCAATTGTGAGCTTCCTTTATACATTTCCAGCACCATGTTCAGATGCGATTTTTAGGTCATGCAATATTAACTGGCTACTTGCTCTGCCACTTCTTTTATCCTAAAATTTCCCTTCACCTTTATGACTTTTAGTCAACAAGGCTTTACTTGCAAAGAGGGTTTCCGGTGTCCTGAGGCTCTGCTCGTCTCCCCTTTGCACCTGCAGGGTGGGACAGTGTGTACGGCTTCAACATGAGCTGCATCCGCAAGGTGGCCATATCTGAGCCCCTGGTGGATGTTGTGGACCCCAAGCAGGTGGTCACCAACGCTTGCCTCCTCAAGGAGGTGGACCTGTACACAGTGCGGGTGGAGGACCTTTCATTCACCTCACCCTTCCACCTGCAAGTGCGCCGCGATGACTACATCCAGGCCTTCGTCACATTCTTCAACGTCGAGTTCACCAAGTGCCACAAGCGCACGGGATTTTCTACCGGTGAGCCTGCTTGCCTCTGCTGTCCGTTTCATACATAGCAGGCAACGCTGCGGAGGTTGCTGAAGAAGTGCGTCCGCGAAACCATATTACACCGCTACGTATCGTTCGTTCTTCTCAACTCCGGTCATTGTTTTGAAGAATACAAAGAGCGGTATAAAACGATGTGGTAGCATTGAAAATGATGGTTGAAGCTGTGAGGCGCTCAGTGTTCGGGCTCTCTGGCCATAATTTTCACGGAGTGTGAACTACTTTTTGGGCACGGATTGAGTAGGGGCGATTCACCCTACCAACCGCGTATCATACCACCACGTGTACTTTTTGCTTCTCGAAATCTCGAGTTGCAGGACAAAAATGTGGCAAGAGGTAAAACGAAGTCCAGGAGGTGCCAGTCACGGCACTTAAGATTTGTCGCTACGAAATATGTTTGTGTTCGCTTTGGTTGTATGGCGAACTACTTTTTGCGTGCGGACTTAGCCTTTGTAGACAGGCTTGCTAGCTTTGGCAGCGTTGCCTGCTATGTATGAAACGGAGTATAGGACTTTGCAGATCTCCTCGTTTGCTACTCACAGTCCGCACAGACTTTGTGTCGTCATAGCAGCATGTCAAGGGGCCTTGTAATCTGTTTCTAATTCTAGTTGTTTTTTATGGTCAAACTTTCATGTGCCTTCCTGAAATTGCAGTAGGTGTGAGCATGCTTCGTTAAGTTGCGCTACATAGCGCTGTTGACTGCACTTCTTTTGCTAGGTGTAGGTGTAGTTGCGCTGTGCTTGGCTTCCACTGACCAGCAGTGTCTTTGCTTGCAGCCCCTGAGGCAGCGTACACCCACTGGAAGCAGACTGTGTTCTACTTCGACGACTACATGACAGTCAAGAAGGGCGAAGAGATCTGTGGTGTGTTCAGCATGAAGCCCAACCCCAAGAACAAGGTACAGGTCTCATTCATTTGGCAAGCATGTGGGGTTTTAATTTGGGGGGATAAATACGTTTTCCCCTGTTTAAGGGGGGACCCTGGTCTTGAAAAAAAAATTTATTAATCTAGATATAGTAATGAAATTTTCAGGCCACATGTATTTTTGTGTGCTGATTTTAGATATGTCATTTAATTTTGTGTAAAACAATTCCTTGAGCACTTATGCAATTTTTATGCAAGTCTTATGGGGAGAGCATATAAGAAAATTTGCTGCAGGAAACTCGCTGAAATGCATGCCATTGGGCTCTCTTGACACCAAGGAATGCAATAAGGGTAAAATTATCATCCTGGCTATCATAGAACTTGAGTTACAGGGTACTGAAGCTGCCACTTCACAAACAGGAATACACACTTTTCTTCTCATTTCTGAAGCGACAACTTCAAAACTCTAACTCAAGTTCTATGATAGCCAGGATGATAATTTTACCCTTATTGCATTCATTGGTGTCAAGAGAACCCAATGGCATGCATTTCAGCGAGTTTCCTGCAGCAAATTTTCTGCAAAACTTTTCCCAAAATACTTGCATAAAATTGCACAAGTGCTCAAGGAATTGTTTTACACGAAATTAAATGACATATCCAGAATCAGCGCACAAAACTACATGTGGCCTGGAAATTTCATAACTGTGACTTCATTAATAAAAATTTTTTTCCAAAGACCAGGGTCCCCCGTTTAACTGCGGCCGAGACAATTCAAAGCTGCCGGACCTCACCCCGTGATCGCGTACGCTACTGAGTGCACGCCAACCATGGCGGGCTTTGCTCTCTGGGAACAAAGGAACGACACTCTGGCTGACACCAACAGGCATTTATTGCTACAACAACAGTAACACCAGCTAGCAACAAAATGCACTAAGTAATCGAGGATGTCCGACTCACCAGCAAGGTTATGAGCGAATGTTCGCCCACGCTAGGGCAGGGGATACTCCGTGGCCAGGCAGGACGAGATGCGGGAGAACGTTCCTCCCCACGAGGCTTGATGGCAGGGGTCACGAGCAATAATGGCAAGACGTGATGAACACGTGATGAACAACACGACAGCCATGCGACCAAGGCCGTTTAGTTGGTTGCCGTGGTTGACGGCCGACAGACACCCCTGGCCAGAGTGGAGTGAACCAGTGGGCCGTCGTGCTTCACTGGCCGGGGCAGGTCAACTGCGTGGGTAGTTCGAATGAAACGTTGCCCGATTTCCCTGGCATTTTCTGTCATTGAAATACACACGAGTGTTATTGTACCACAGCGTTTGCTGAGACGGGATTTTCTTGTTTTACAGCGGGATCTGGACTTCAGCATAGACATTGACTTCAAGGGTGACCTGTCGGAGCTGTGCGAGAGCTTTTCGTACCGGATGCGCTGATGCTGATCACAGCAGAGGCTCTGCCAGCAGCAGCAGCGGGGAGGGGGACCTACCTCGGGGGAAGGGGGGGCCTGCACTGTGCCACCAGAGGGAAACACTAAAGCAACATCCTCACCATCCATTCTTTCTTCGGTCCCCATTTCTGTGGCCAGACGTGGGCCACCAATTTTTCTGTATTGCCTGCGCGTGTGCTGGTATACACGCAATCTGGCACCAGTACGGTGGCCGGTTCGGGCGCTTCTGCCATGCTGCCGTGGAAGCGTGTGCGTCTCGGTCTTTTTACCACATTTTTGTTTTAGTCTCGTGTGCATACCATTTGGCTGCAGCTGAGGAAAAAAGCCTGGCATAGGGCATTTATATAACTAGTCGGTCTGGGGATTGCAGAGGGGTTGAGAGCAAGCAGAATGCAGGATGATTACGCCTGACACTTGATGAATTTTGAAGCAGTACGTGCGTCCACCGGGCAGAGCAGACCTTTTTTTTTTCCCTTTTGCTTGCCAATCTATTACTTACAGCTGTCAAAGGCTGGGCGGAAACAAATGGCACTCACGCTAGCGTGAATTTCTGTTTGTTGTTCCTCCTTTTCTTTTTCGTTGTGTTCTGCAGGTTGTGTGCGTGTGTGCTTCCAATAAACAGGTGTGCACAGAGTCCATGTGGCTTGTGTTGAAGCCTGCCTGAAGTGTGGTGGTCCTGCTGGCCCGACTGTAGCCCGAGGCACGAGGAATTTGGTCATGATGAACTGGCTTCACAAGTTTGACAGTAATAAAGGAAGAAACCGCTAAATATGGCGTGTGTTGTCAGGGCTCTTTTGGGGACCTTGAATATGGGTTCCTAGAGGTGCGACAAGCAAGATGTACTACGGTGCCCCTGCCCTGTGGCTACCTTGCAAGCTGACAAGGTGGGCTCTGATCCAAGAGTACGTGGATATAAATTGCGTTTTTAAGTGATGCGACTATGTCAATGATTTGCAAGGCATTTGGCTTGCTAGCAACATAGTAAGGCGGGGACGCGGGGTGTCATCGCATAAAGGTAGGTTTTAGAAAGCATTGTATTTTGGTATTTATAAAGTTTCTGTATTCTCATCCCTAAAAATTGGAGAGGACACTAAGCTTTGCCTAAGGGTATGATGCGATAGTGTAGTAGGTTAGGCTTTCCATTCTGAGCAGTTGGACACCTTTGAATGTATTCATTTTTTTTCCAGTTTCAATCGATCATGTACACACTAAATTTTCTTGATTGGCTTCTTCAATCAGTAACGTTTCATTCTGACTCTTTGAAGCCCCTTTTTCCATTTTTTTTAAATTTCTTTAATCAGTTACACTGATTTCATTAAATCTTCATACCAATCACTTATCTAGAAATAACCACGATACGATTTTTTTACGCAGCCCCCGATTATAGGTCGCTAGCCCTGCGGCGAGCTAGGCTCGAACTTGACCGTCGCTCGCACCTGCGTATACAAATTGATGGGAGGCTGTTGGTTCGATTCTTTCATTTAGATATTGACTACAGATAACCCTGCTTCTACAAAACGCATTTAAAGAACTCTTACTGGCCAATATTGGTGAACCGGCAATATCGCAACGTTATTAGAGTCCATTTCATAGCCCCTTTAACTAGTAAGTTTATGCTGCACTAAACGCTGAATCGTATGACACCATCCGGAACATTCTGCGGCAAATGGTTGGCATGATGCAATTTCTTTTACGCATCCCCCTATTATTTCCGACACACGGTGCCGACTACGACGACGGCTTTTCGTTCTGTCGCGTAAAATTTTTCCAAAAGCAGCCCAGAAGTGAATAGAAAATGTTTTTTGGTTACCGCAGGTAGCAAAAAACTCGAAATCGTCTCCGGACAAAGTTTCGTTTTCGCGATGCGCTGCCTGCTATCAGGATAACGAAAAACATTTGTCACGTACTTCCCCTGTCGTCGGTCCATCGTCGGTTGCTTCTTGCGGGGAACCGAAGGGGCACCGAACCGAACGTGGGAAGAACTCTGCAGGCAACTTCCCGGCCAGTCATCCTTTTAAGAAGAGCAACGCAGCGAGCTAGAAAGGAAAATGATAGGTGTAACGTTAAGAGATCGGAAGAGGGCGGAGCGGGTGAGGGAACAAACGCGGGTTAATGACATCCTGGTCGAAATCAAGAGGAAGAAATGGGCTGGGGCAGGGCATGTAACGAGAAGACAAGATGACCGGTGGTCCTTAAGGGTAACGGAGTGGATTACAAGGGGAGGCAAGCGTAGCAGGGGCGGCAGAAAGTTAGGTGGGAGGATGAGATTAAGAAGTTTGCGGGGATACGGTGGCGGCAACTGGCAAAGGACAGGGTTAATTGGAGAGGCCTTAGTCCTGCAGTGGGCGCAGTCAGGCTGATGATAAGTGAAGTAGTGCTTCGCACTAAAAAGCATGCAGGATTGAGTAAACAAAAAGGACAGAGATGTAAGAAGGCCCCCACAGCCAAAAGCACTAATCATTAAAGTCCTGGTGCATTCTGATTCACATGAACTGCTTGTGCAACTGAGCGCCAGTTTTCTGTCTCCAAAGTATATTTGACCCTACTGCCCTGCTTGCAGAAATCGTAGCATTAAAATATCTTCACGGGTTTTCATCCGGTTCGTTGTACCGTTTTGTAGCGAGAGCTACATTACGCGCAAGTCTCGCCGTTTCGCCGTGGCGGCAACGTGACCTTGGCCGTTGCCTAGCAACCGCCGCAGCTGGCGGCCGTAGGCGGCCGCCGCTCGCCGTGCCATCTGGCGTGACGTCACACGAGGAACCGGTGCCGCGGCCTGCCGGCGAAACCGAGTTGTAATAGCTGTGCGCATGCACCGTAGGAGGAGGGGGGTTGGTGCAGCTGTATATATACAGAAGGCGGCTCGGTGTAGCCGTCGGTAGATATGGATAGTGAATCGGAGAGACTGAAAGCAGCCAGGCTTCAACTACAAGACGAAGAACCACAAATAAAATAAATGCGTCACACTTTGCTGCATAACAAATGTCCAGTCTTTAATACAGCCGCAATTAGGCGCAACGGGGGGATAACAACCAAAGCTAAACATTGGACGTAGCCGGAGAGAAACCAAGCTAAACGACAGGGTGTAATCAAGCCTAACCGCACTCTTGCTACGTATATCCTGGCCTAGCTGAACTAAGCCGCTGCCATTTTTCTTTTATAAATTATTTAGTCAGTGATTTTGCTACATTTCTGAATTGCTCTCATTTTTTTTGCTCTGTCACTAATCTAACGTGACGACAAAGAGAGCATTGTGTAGAAGAAAACCAGGCTGATAAAAATATTTGGAGAAATTCACTGTATCAACCATTTCTTTGGGTAAACTTGGAATGGCTGCGACAAAGAAGGCATTGTGTAGAAGAAAATAAGGCTGATAAAAATATTTGGAGAAAGTCACTGTATCAACAATTTCTTTGGGTAAACTTGGCTCCTACCATGCTTTGTTGTCACGCCAGGCTTTCTGCAACTTTGGTATAGCAGTGAAGCGTACAGAAATTTATGTCAGAACTACTTCTGGTATTCTAGTGAAATTTTGTACAAAAAAAAAAGAAGTAACGATAACACGGCAACCCGCCCTTTAGTAATCGAGTTCCACTTGCGTTTTTTTTTATGCGGTTCCATCATTTCGCTTCACTTATATTTTTTTGTCGATATGATTTCCTTCTGCGTGCACAGCTATTAGTGCTTTATCTGTAATTGCGGTCATTTATGCGTTAATTATTGGTAAATCGAATGTGCACGATGACAAAAAGTCAAGATAAAGTCAAAGTGACTTTTTACCGCGCACGAATACAATGTCATATCACCAAACAAAAAAAACTAATTCGTCTGTAGAAAACACTAGTCGGCAAAAAAAAACTAATAACTGCGTTCTGAAATAAACACCGAGAAGCCTGCCGAATTTTCAAAAGGCAACGAAAAGCCATAGTTAAAACGCATAAAAAACCCGAGATACCACTACATACCTGAACTATCCAGCAAGTCCACACTGTGTCGGTGTGCAGGGAGGGGCTGAGACTGACTGCTGTCTCTCGCATAAATATTTTGAGGAGCGTCGCTCTTTGGGCAGTGTCGTACACGTGGGAGGTATCACATTGCTGGTGTGGCATTACACACACACGCACACATATTATTGGGCTTAAAGGCCAATATATATTAATGGTCTTTATTGGGAGGCTCACATGGGTAGTCAAGGATTGAAGGCACTTGGCGGGGCATGTCCGCGCTAGGCAAAATACATGTATTTTGTTGAATCTGACTGCGCAAGGAAGTGGGTGTTGGTTGCCCACGTCCTGGAATCGAACCGGGCCATGACTGAGCAGCTGGGCCAGCTTTAATTTCGGCAGGTTCAATAAAGGCTGAATCACACCACTTGGACAGAGCACAGAATCGTTGTAAGGTGGCACGAAGCGCAGCCTCCGGAGGTGGCTGGCTGTTAGGGCTACTGCCTCGAAGCTATAGTAGCATGCTTCTGCTGGTGTAGACCGATACCAGTCAACAGCCAGTTCAGCGTCTTGTGAACTGTCGGCGTTGGTCCAGCAGTGATTGAGAAAGTACAGACCGCTGCTCGCGACAGGCTCGCAAGATGTGAACGCCAATGGCTGTTCTCTATACCTTCATTGTGCTACAGTTATGGGAACCCCATGGAAATCTAGCGACCCTGTGCCCTTACCACCGGAGCTTTGCGCGTGGAAATTTAATCGTGCGCACAGTGCGATATAAAAGGGAACACGCGAGCTCGTGGCGATGCAGGCCAGTCGTGCGCTGTTCTGAACATTGTTCTAAGATAAATAGATACAGAGAGGGGGAAAGGCAGGGATGTTAACCAGAAAGGTTTCCGGTTGGCTACCCTGCACTGGCGAAGGGAATGAGGGGATTAAAGAGGGAAGAGAGAAGGAACGGGAAACACAGTCACAATCTGCCAATCAAGACAGTCTCTCGCAAAAAACAAAACAGTGCCTTGTAAACCTTGATGGCAGTCGATTGTTGTGGCCACGGACCGATGATCTTGGCCTCTGTGAAGGGGCGAGGATCAAGGCGGTCCGTAGCACAACGCAGCTTACGACTTTCGTTCACAAAGACTGGACACTCACACAGGAGATGATTGATTGTCTCTTCACAAACAGTTTACACAAGAAGGGCTGTCGGACATCGCGATTCGGAAAGTATTGATTTGTAAAGGTAACGCCGAGTTATAGATGGCACAGTAATGTTGCTTCACAACGCGCTATATCACATGGAAGGCGGAGGCGCAGTCCAGGGTCCAATGCCCCGAGGCGACGGTTGCAGAACTCTCCCGTGTTCCACGCTGAAAGTGTGAGCTCCGGCATCAAAGAACGAAGCCCACATGCTGCGTCAGCTCTCGTTACAGGGATATTGACAGAGATTCTGTCGTGGGCAGAACGGGCAGCTTCGTCTGCCTGGTGATTTCCATGAATACCGCAGTGGCCTGGCAGCCACTAGAAAATTATGTCATGTCCTTTCAATGCGGCGTTGTGGTACAGCTTGCGGATTTCTGCAACGAGTTGTTCGTGTGACCCGTGGCGTAGTGTAGTTTGCAGGCCTTGAAGGGCTGCTTTAGAGTCGGTGAAAACTGTCCAGTAATGTGCAGATTCCTGACTTATGAACTGAACTGCAGCCCGTAGGGCAGCTAGTTCTGCACCAGTTGAAGAGGTGAGATAGGTAGTCCTCACCTTCATTAAAATAGACCTGGCCGGTATCACCACAGACCCAGCAGAACTTGTTGCATCATTTGAAGAGGTGAGATAGGTAGCCCCCTCCATTAAAATAGACCTGGCCAGTATCACCACAGACCCAGAAGAACTTGTTGAAGTCACCGAGCCATCTGTGTAGACATGTATGCGGTGTTTATGGTTAAGCAATGATAAACCAGATTTATTAGTAATTTCCGGGATAGAGAGGTGCACCCGAGGTTAATGGAGAGGTTAATGGGTGAGCATGGTCTTGAAGCATGGGTGAACTGCGAAGGAAGATAGGCACGATGAGCTTGAATTACTTTTGAAAATGCAGTATGTGATCTGAGCACGGGAAGAGCTGCAAGATGATGACTCGGAACTCGTGTGAGGTGCCGAATGTGTGTTCTCATGGTTTTAGCAGCAATGCATGTAGTAACAGGATGCTCCCCAGCGACAAGAACAGTGGGTGCCGTTGAGGCACATTTAGGCAGTCCAAGGCCGATTCATAGAGCTTGCGCTTGAACACTTCGAAGTGTCTGAATGTTTGTCTTTCGAATATTGTTTGAAATGAAAAATATTCTAAACATTCCTACTAAACAAAAGAAATGTTTTTGATATCTTAAATAGTTCTGGCATGACAAGCTGGACATCTTGGCGACAGTACTATAACCTCTATGGATGCCTTGAAAACACCGCAGCGAAAATCGCAAGAACTGATTTATTTGTGCTATTCTCCAAATTGGGGATATATTTTGCAAGACGACCTTGACGTTTGTGTAGCGTTAATTCTAGCTCACAGATGCTTCAAAAAGGTTCGAAAATACCTGAAGCACTCGTATACCTCGGCTGATGTACAGGCAACTTAGCAGTGCTACCAGTGGATTTGCGCCATTGTAGTGCAAATGGTATTCGTGTTGCCATGGAAAGACCGCCTGTTGTTGCAGTCTGAGAGAACACTTGGAGCCGATGGCATCTAACAACGATAGACGTGTTTCCTCAGTGCTAGGCTTAGTTAACTACGCGATACATCGTTCAGCACCACTGCATCGCGAACGTACCCCCTTTGCCAAAATAACCGAGCAACGGGTTTTTGCTTCTCAAACGTATAATGGAGCCTTTACGGCACCCCTAAAGACGGAAAGGTGCCAGAACGTCAGGACAAGGGTTCACCTTACTTAGCACAGATTCGGAGATTAAGGGCTGTCTAGGTGTTTCGCTACGACGCTTACAAAAAAAACCATAGTTGTCGGGTTACTTTTGGCAAAGACTGTACCGTCTTTACCAAAAGTAACCGAGCAGCCACGACGGGAGCGGGCTCTCAGCCGAGCGGCTGCGCTGCTGTCCCCGACGCTTGCCGCTGCTCCCTCCCCTGCGAGTGCAAACTGGATGACGTGAGCTCGCGCCCACGCCCTCCTTCCCTGGATGATCAGTTAACGGCGAGAAGCTTCGCGCCTTTGGAGTGCTGTCATACAGAGCGAGGGCACAGGCTTACATCCCTCTTTCCACTGTCCCCGTTTCTAATACTGTTGTCAGTGCACGTTAAAGATCCCCAGGTGGTCGAAATTAATCCGGAGACCTCCACTGCGGCACCCTTCTCTCTCTTTCTTCTTTCACTCCCACCTTCCTCCCTTCCCTTACGGCGCGATTCAGGGGTCCGCCGAGATATGTGAGACAGATACTGCGCCATTTCCATTCCTCAAAAACCAATTTACCAATTTTACATTGAAGATTCGCGACCCCCAAAACGGACGTATTGGTTGCGGCGGCAGCGCCAGCGGCTTAGCGTCGTCTGCTCGTCTGCTCGGGAATAGCACATCAGCGCTTTTTTTTTTTTATGACAGTGTCCTTGTCGGCAGTTCCGGCTTCACGCTGCCTGTGCACCACATCTCCATCCTTTTCCACTTTTATGGTCACTTCTATAGTCGGGTCCAACTCAGGACAGCAGTGGCAAATTCATCTCGGTGGAAGCCCTCCAGCCATTGCCGTCGACCGATCGTCATGACCCCGCAGTTAGTCCCTTTGCACCCGTTAGTGTGAATCTTAAGAGGCTGGTGAGTGCAAAGTGATTAGCGACGGATTATTCAGATTAGCCGCGGCATCATGAAAATTGGTCGACGCCATTGGCTGGAGGCCCTCATTTGAGAGGCTGGTTGTGCCCGTCTATAGTTCTCTGTATCTGTGGAGAGTAAAATTTCACTTCCCTATGCTCCTAAGACCTCTATTGTATAAGAGGGAAAATAAGGTACTCCATATAGATGGCGTGCATTAAACTTCCTTATGGACGTCTGCTGAGGACAAGCCATTTACTCCCATTCAGGTGTATTTTTGCTAAGAGTGTACGAAAGCGTGCTCGAGCGCAGCATAGAACTCACCACAAAGACTCAGTGCGCGATCCAAAGGGATAAAAAGCCGCACCGTTTTCATGGAGTCTCTTTTCCGCCATCGCGTAAGGATATTATGTACTCATAAGCGGGTAAAATTTATCTCTCATATGGTGTCTTTTGTACATACATTGGCTTTCCCCTGTGCCTGGCTAGGTACAGAATTAGAGCCAGTTCTTAGCAACGCTGTTGTTAGTGTGGCACTAATTGCAAGCATAATCTTCTGCTACCTGCATGCCAGATGAAAATTGGGGGGGGGGGGGGGGGGGGGCTACTAACCGGTGTTGCCGAAGTCGCTTTGGCGGAAGTGGCTGCCGCGACGCGCCTAATTCAATCCTTTATTTGGCACCCATTTCTATCAACTCTCTTCTGTGTGCACGAGGCGGTGATAATGGCCCATTTGGAGCCAATCGACAGGCCCCTGCACTTCCAAGCTCCTTTTTTGTGCCGCGGTCTCGGCAGCGGCAGCAACCAGGTGGCAGGAGGAGTGGGGCCGTAAGCGCAAACGGCCTACCGCGCATCCACTACCCATACTGGCCCCTAAAAGGCACTGGTCCGAATCCCACTAAAACCTATATCATTCCGCGTGTGTTTTGTTTGTTCGAGCTTTCTCGTGGTGTGGCCGGATGGACGGAGAAAAATCTGGTGGCAAAGACAGGCGAAAATATAGCCGTTAAATGCATTCCTGGTTTAAAATAAAGCGACGGAATATTTATGAGATGTAGAGAGAGTGCATTACAGGAACGACAGGCTCTAAAGACTGCAGCAAAACAAGAATGCGGCACAAGGCAATAAAGGAACAATACAGAATCACGACACACAACCAACACAGTTATGGAAAATGCTACAAGTTTTGCGAGCGGACGGTTTGCATCTTTACGTCGGTAAGGGCGGAGAGGCAGATATATTTTTCAGGCAGCAAGCTAGTGTGAAAAGTTCATCTCATGGTTTCGATACACCAGACAGCGCACTGTGCTTGGTACGGCAGGTTATTGGCAGTAATGTCGGTGGTGGTGGTGTAAAACATTTATTTATACTATGTACAAGAGAGGAATTGCTTGGACCGTGCCTGAAGGGCCCGGCCCTCACAATAGCTAGGAGGGATCCCTATAGTCCGGAACCCCTGTGGCCTCCGCGGCGGCCCGGGCTCTTGTCACCAGGGCTCGTTGGTCCTGGAGAGTTGAGCAGCCGAGCAGGGCAGCCTCCCAGTCCTCTCGGGTGGGGTGGGAAAGCAGGATTCGCAGGGCATGCCCACACCATGTGATACGTGTCCGCAAACACTTCCCCACAGTGCGGACACTCGCCCGAAAAGTCCGAATTGAAATGTTTGAGCACTGCCGGGCACAGTACCGTGTTGGTGTAGAGGCGAAGAAGCCAACGCTCTTCTGCCTTCTTGAGGCCTTTACAGTATCGGCCGTGAGCGTTTTGATACAGGAGAGAGATCTCCCGAAAAGTAATGTCGGAGCACGCTAGGAGAGAATCGGGGCAGTTGGCTTCTTAGACTTGGACTTCGGCTAGTGTTCGGTTTGGAAGACTCCAAGTGGTCGCACTGTTGATCGTGCAAGTACAGCTTCTAGCAGACTCTTCTCCGCGTGCTCGTCGACGTGCTATGCAAAAAGTGTATGGTGGTCGGATCTAAGCAACGTCTGTCGGCTCTGAAAAGTAGAGCAATGCCTGGTAATCGCAGTACTGAAATCTGATGGCTGCAGCATGGCGATCTTGAGGACTCCTTTTTTTTTTTATTTAAGCAGACGAGGAAAGGGGAATGAGGGGCTCGTTATAAATATGAGAGAAGCCAACAGCCACAGAAACCAAAGGGCACAGGGGATTTTTATTTTGCTGCTTAATTGCTTAACGAGGGCCTCAGTTCTGGCAGCCTTGATGCCTTAGGAAGCATAAGAGGGTTCTCACACAGCTTCCGCCCTCGCCGTTCGATGACGTTCTGCGTCACATCAGCGGTAACTCAGGACGTGCTACGTCCGCCGCTTAAGAACGTGGGTGGCGCTGGTGAACACTCCCAAGGTTAGGTTATTTATAAACATAAATACCCCCGAAAGCAGAAGGTTTGACAGCCGTCGCCGTAGCTCAGAGGTAGAGCACCGGACGCGTAATTCGGAGGTCGTGGGTTCGGATCCCACCGGCGGCATGTGGTTGTTTTTTCTGCTTTACTAATCAATTAGCTTTAACATATTCACTAATATAGATTGATCAACACCACCAAATAAATAAATAAAAAAAATAAAAATCACCTGTGCCCTTTGGTTTCTGTGGCTGTTGGCTTCTCTCATATTTATAACGAGCCCCTCATTCCCCTTTCCTCGTCTGCTTAATTGCTTAACTCGGGCCTCGGTTCTGGCAGCCTTGATGCCTTAGGAAGCATAAGAGGGTTCTCACACAGCTTCCGCCCTCGCCGTTCGATGACGTTCTACATCACATCAGCGGTAACTCAGGACGTGCTACGTCCGCCGCTTAAGAACGTGGGTGGCGCTGGTGAACACTCCCAAGGTTAGGTTATTTGTAAACATAAATACCCCCAAAAGCAGAAGGTTTGACAGCCGTCGCCGTAGCTCAGTCAATAAAGAAAAAAAAAAAGTCGCCGTAGCTCAGAGGTAGAGCACCGGACGCGTAATTCGGAGGTCGTGGGTTCGGATCCCACCGGCGGCATGTGGTTGTTTTTTCTTCTGCTTTACTAATCAATTAGCTTTAACATATTCACTAATATAGATTGATCAACACCACCAAATAAAAAAAAATAAAAATAAAAATCCCCTGTGCCCTTTGGTTTCTGTGGCTGTTGGCTTCTCTCATTTTTTTTTTATTTGTAGCAGCGTAGGTTCTCATAGGTTTCTTGTTTCAATAGCCCTGCAGATCAGCAAGGTTCGACTGCTTCGGAACGGGAAAGCGGATCCATGTGGAGGCCGCGGGTTGTGCTGTCTAGTTGCGCGACAAGAAGACCCATGCTAAACGACATTTTCTTCCCACAAAACTTTCAAGCTCGTCCATTGGCTGGGCAGGTCGTTTTGAACTCGGCAGGACTGTCGTGACATATCTGCACAACTGGCTGCTAACGGGCTTGTACAAAATAACGCCGCCCGTTTCATCCTACTTAACTTCAATCGTATACTGCAAGTGTCACCTCCATGAAAAATACGCTCAACCTCCCACCTTTAGCCTTCCGTCGAAAATTTTCACGGTTATGTTTATTTAATAAAATTGTTTACAACTGTCCCAATATACGATGAAATGATATCTCCCCCGTCTTTCATCTCTCAACGGCTAGATCACGTTCACAAAGCCGGTATAATGTCGCACGAAACAAAAGCTTGTTCTCAGTCGTTCATTCCCCGTACATCAGCAGATTGGAACCACCTTCCCGGATCGACAGCCTACATTCAAGACCCTGCGCTTCCGTTACAGTTCAGCTAACATTGTATACTAAGGCTCACAACAAATGTACTTATTATTCTCCATTACCTTTGTTTACTTTAATTACCTTTGTTTGTTCTCTTACCTTGAGCTTACAACTTATGCTTACTTCTTTTACTGAATTGTATGACTAGGACCATGACGCTTGTATGTTGAATTTTTTTTTGTTCTCTTTCTACAATTCGTAACCAGACCCCTCTGAAATGCCTTTGGCCCTGAGTGTATCAATAATAAATAAGTAAATAAGTAAATAAATAAACAAACAAACGCACTGCGCATTTTGTGCCGACGCTGCTTGAATTGTTTACCCCATCTCTTTGGTGCCTCGTGACACACAGCGCACCTCATGCACGGAGAGGGTGCGCACTATACCCGATGTGTCTTCTTTACGCGACGCGGTGCGCATTTCTTTGTGCGGTTGTCTCACCGTTTCCGAGCTCCGCCGCGGTGGCGACGACGCTCTCTCCGGGGTAAGCTGGGAGTAGTGTTGCAGCACCTCGCTCTGCTTCGCGCCGCGGGGACCCACCACTCGCCGGCCGCGGATCAGCTTGTCTTTCGACGCGCCATCTTGAAGAGGTGAGTTGGCGTGAGCGTTGACACCTTAATTTCGTCCAGCTCTTGATCTCTGCGTTCGAACCGAGCACGTTCGGGGATTATATTGCTGCCCGGGATGCATGCTGTCTGAACGCCCTCCTGACACGGTCGCATTTGGGCCTCTGCTCGTCAAGGCTGTATGAGAGTGTTGCGCTGTCGTGCATTGAGAGTGCAGGAAAGGCTGTGTGTACTCCCCACGTTATAACCATGGGCTTCAATTGTTCTGGTTATACAACGCGAGCTTTTCCCGTGGTTTAGCGGTGAATTGGTTACAGGCAGACGCTAGAGTTGGGTCCCCTGTCTATCGTTATTGCTGAATCATGATGTCATTGCTAGCGGCAGTGAGTGAGCTGGGCACGGTATTCCCGGGCTATCACTGGGGACAGACCGAGCTGCGTGCAGTTAGATCCACTGCATATCCACTGCAGTTAGACTCATGGCTGCTCCTGCCTGGCGTCTCCAGCTCTGCAATCGCATTCACCTTCGCAACGTCGTTTTTATCCCCTTGCAGCACCGCATCCTCGCTTGTGGACGTGCCTTTCAAACTTTTTAAGGCGGAAGCCTTTAATGCCTCATCGTTGTAAGCAGCAGTTGTCGACAGAAATGTCACGCTTTTCAATTGGTCGAAACGGTCGTAGCGTCACAGTGCGCGAATTTCAAACGGGGCCAATTGTACTTTGGCTAGTAACCATGCAACCAATTGAAGGGATCGTATAGTGATGCTCCAAGTAAGTTCGACTGAGCTTAGTTAATCGCTTAGTTACCCGATTAGCCTAATTAACTTTTCTACTCAGGCCATATAAATAAATAAAACCGAGTAGGAAATTGGTTGAGCTCGGGAATCGAACCCCGGTCTCCGGAGTGCGGGACGAGCATGCTATCCACTCCGCTATGCCAGCTCTTTTTTTTCTTTGTTTATTGCATGGAAGAACTTCCGTAGAAAGGAGGAAAACTTCAATCAGACTGGTTCGTGTCTCAAGTTACCGGGCTGCTTATTAGGAGCCCGCCATAGCCCTAACTCAACACTGCATCCCCATCAAAACATCAAAATTCAGGGAGGCACACACATGCATCTAGGCACGGCAGCCAGCTTGGAGGTACTTCGCGTGCAGCATATACACTCCTCACCAAAGCACACTGTTCACGAAACACAGATTTGGACGATCTTGGTGGCTCGGCATGTCTGTCCATCATACGGCTTTTCCAAAGACTGAACAGTCCCATCAACACAAACAGATCATAAGGCACAACAGAGTTTTTATCAACAGGCAGAAATCTAATAGTGTATGGTGTAATTTCAATGTCCTTCTTAAGAGTTCGTTGTAGTATGTCCCAAAAGAACATGGCATCACGACACAGGATGAAGCAATGATCAATTGTCTCAGGCACGTTACACAGACGGCAATTCACATTCCAGGGTACAAACATCCCCTTGTCATTAAGAAATGTCTTGACAGGCAGCGTCGCTGAGTGTAGTTTAAAGAAAAACGTCTTAGCGGCTGCCTGAATGCACATCCGCCTAACACGCTTTAGAACACTGATGTCCAAAGACCCCAGATAAGGCTGCCGATACAATGGTGTAGGGAACAAAGACTCAGTGAGAGCCTGGGTCATCTGTTTTCTCGAGAGGCTATAGAGGTAATCTAAAGAGAAGCGCACAGTGAGGAAATTGAAAGTGTCAGCAACCTCCTTAAGGAATCCCCATAAAGTCCCCTCACGAGCCTGCACAGTCGGTGCGAATAAGTAAGGCAAATGAAAACTAAGCCGCCTAATGACATGCACAGCTACCAGAAACGGGTGGTTTGCCGATTTGAAAAAGAAAAAACGGGAAACAAGTTGATGCACGAACAGGTGAACAAGGCCCACTCCACCACCCTCTAAGGGAAGGAACAAGTTGTCACGCCTCATGGGCTCCCATTGAGAGCGCCACACGAATGTTGCAAATACAGGGTCTGTTCTGAAAGTAGTAGGACTGGTTTTTTCCTGGGCGAGCGGGCGGACGAAAGGTTGTCTGCGCGCGCAGGATCGGTGCTGGGGAAAATCGGCAGTCTGCTCTTGGCCGCTGAAGAGAGCAGGTCGCTTGTACTGTGAACCCCTGTCGAAACGCCTCGTCACGCAGTATCATGGAGTGTTTACTGGATCAGCGATACGCGATCAAATTTTGTGTAAAGCTTGGTAAAACGGGCAAAGAGACTCACGACTTGATTAAGGAGGCCTACGGTGATGCTGCCATGGGTAGACCAGGTGTTTTTGAGTAGCACAAGCTGTTCGAAGAGGGTAGGGAAATGGTGGAGGACGACGTCCGCTCCGGACGCTCATCGACCAGCAAGACCAACGAAAATGTGTCGCGATGAAAACTTTACTTAACAGTGATCGCAGGATGAGTATCAGAATGATTGCTGATGACTTTGGCATTCCTGGAACCCAAGTTACTGAGATCGTGACAGAAACTTAGCCACGAGGAAAGTGTGCGCGAAGTTGGTGCCCCGAGTGTTGTCAGAGGAGCAAAAGGCCAGCCGGAAAGCTATGTGCCAGGATCTTCTTCATCACGTGAATGAGAACCCCAATTTTTTGGATAACGTAGTGACCTGTGATGAGACGTGGGTGTTTGAATACGACACGGAGAGCAAGCGGCAGAGGTCAGAATGGCCCACCCCTTTTACCGCACGCCCCAAGAAAGCGCGAAATAGCAAAATCAAGGAAAGGTCCATGCTCATTTGCTTTTTTGATCGACATGGAGTCACCCACAAAGAGTTCGTACCACCCGGACAAACAGTTAATGCAGTTTTTTACGTGGAAGTCTACAGAAGGCTGTGAAAACGCATTGTTGGTGTCCGCCCAGCCATCGCCAACAAATGGCGGCTGCACCATGACAACGCGCCGAGCCACACAGGGTTCCTCGTAATGGAGTATCTTGCCTAGCAAAAGGTGGCAACGCTGCCTCGCCCGCTCTAGAGCCCCGACTTGACCCTGACAGGCTTTTTTCTATTCCCGTGAATAAAGTCGACGCTCAAGGAGAAGCATCATGGATCGGTAGAGGCGGTTTAACAGGCCTTGACGAGGGAGCTAAACAGCGTTCCGGTCCAGGCGTTCCTGGACGCGTACGAAACCTGGAAAACTCATTGGCAGCAAGGTGTAGGTGCGGAAGGGTGGCTACTTTGAAAAATTCTGATCGTTTTTACTATTATCATGAATAAAATTTATTTTAAAAAAATCAGTCCTACTACTTTCAGAACAGACCGTGTATTCTGTGTATTGCTTGCACCTTCCTCCTCGCACAATGCAGGACTTGAAGGACATACGCGAGCTTTGCAAACAAAAATATGTTACAGACCTGTGCCCTCGCAAACACTGAGAGTTCCCTACCCATCCAAGCCTGTGTTTGCCGCCGTAGAGTTACAATTTGTGAATCCCAGTAGGCTGTACTGTTGCGAACTTGGTGCAGCGGAACACCTAGGTACTCAAGAGGGCTACAGTCCCAGCATATGCCACCGAACTGGCTTGGCCTAGTTCCCCAATAACCCAACCAAAAGCCTTTGGATTTCTCTAAATTAAGAGCCGCGCCTGATACATCGCAGAACTGTTTAGTCAAGTTTAGAGCCTCAAGTACACTCTTTTTGTCAGAACAAAAGAGGGCGACATCATCAGCGTAGGCTAAAACTTTAACTTCACATTGAGCCAGAGAGAAACTGCGGATAGCTGCGCTGTTAATCATACTGAGACAGAGGGGTTCCAGATATAGGGCAAACAACAATGGAGACAGTGGACATCCTTGACGAACAGATGCTTCTAGTGGTATTGGTTTCGTTAGCTCCTGATTAACAATAACCCTTGTATAGGAGTTCTTATAGCACAGCCTTATGCCTTTGAGCAAGACGTCACCAATATTTGCATACTCCAAGACCGCGAACAAGAAATCGTGCCGAACTTCATCAAACACCTTCGCCAAGTCAATTTGAATCAGAGCTACTTGGCCAGTCTCATCTGATACTGTCTCTAATACTGAACGTGCAATATGGATATGTGTTTGAATACTGCGGCCTCTAATACCACAGACCTGATGCGAACCTATCAAGTCCATAATGACGAGCTGCAGACGACTGGAAAGAACCTTAGCAAAAATTTTGTAATCAACATTGCAGAGGGAAATTGGACGATATCCCTCAACAGTTTTCAACCGATTAGTATCTTTGCTTTTGGGAATTAATATTGTGTGCCCAGAATAGAAAGTGGGAGGCAGGACACCCACATCATAAGATGCTTGGAAAACTTCTATCAAAACAGGCACTAGGCAAGGCGAAAATGTTTTATAGAATTCGCTAGTAATACCATCTGGCCCTGGAGATTTCTGGCTCTGCAGGGCAGAAATGGCTGATTGAATTTCATCCAAAGTGATAGGTCCGTTCACTATAGCACACTTCTCATCGTCAAGTCGAGGGAAGTTTCCGAGTAAGGAACTGTAATCGAAACCCTGATTTGGATCTTCGCAACTGCCAAACAACTTCCGATAATAGTCGAAGAAAGCAGCAAGAATACCAGGTGCATCGCTGTATGTGCAATCACCATACTGAATTTCCAATATTTCCTTCGCAAGAGCATTCTCTCTTTCATCACTCAGGGCCCGACGAGAAGGTTGCTCGTCTAGAAACCTTCGGAACCTAGATCTTATCAAGGCCCCCTTATATCTTTCTGTCGCAAATTGTTGAAGCTCTGCTTTTACGTTATTAATCTCTTCCGAGATAGGCACCCGGGCTAACCCTCTCTAGCTCATGTAGCTCCGTTAGGGTGCGCCCAAGCTCACGAAGGTGATGTCTCTTCAGGAAAGCGATTCTTGCTGAGGCCTCAATTGCCAAGTTTTTGATCTCCTGTTTAAACAAGTCCCACTTTTGAAAAACGGACAGATCACGACGTGACCATACGTCTTTCAAACAAGTAGGAACAGCACGCTGAAATATTTTGTCTGAGAGCAGACAGTTATTCATCTTCCACAACTCCCATCGAGGGTGAAGTACATGCCGAGTGTACCTCCCTATCTGAAGAGACACCATACAGTGGTCACTGAAGAAGATGGGCTGCACCCAGTAGCCAAACACACTTGCTAACGCGTCTACAGAAACGTAAATTCTGTCAAGGCGAGCATTAGAGGAAAACTGAAAATGAGTGAAACGTATGCTGCCGCCTTTTCCCTGTCCCACATCCACAAGATTATATTCAGAAACCAAATCGGTAAGTAATGCAGCACTAGGGTCATATCTCTTACATACCACTGATCGGTCCTCATCCCTACAAACGCAATTAAAATCTCCCAACAATATAATTTTGCGGTCCGTGCACAAATGTTTAACTAATGAGAAAAGCCTTCTATCGCGCTGCTTTATGGGGGCGTAAACACAAATAATCCGCCACAGTACACCTGAAATTGTGAGATCACAGCATATAAGTCGCCCCTCGTCATCTATGCAATAAGACATGGCTGTCATCTCTAGCGTATTCGCCAGGAATAGCATACAACCTCCGGATAAGCCTTTCGCGTGGCTAACAATAATGCTGTATTCCGACAAAAAAGGCTCGAGAGCAGCTTCTGTCTCTTCATCAGAGGACAACTTTGTTTCCTGGATAGCGGCTACACGCACGCTCCATTTCTTTAAGAGATGCCGTACCTGCTGTTGCCTCCTACGATTACGCATACCCCTAACGTTGAGGGTAGCGACTTGATATGCTGCGACGCTCGCCATTTTTGGTGCCAGTCTTAACAAACGCCATCCTCTTGAATGGGGTGGCCCGCCTCCAAATTGGCGGCCTCTCGGGCAGACATCGCCCTCCTCTTTAACGCCGCCCCTCCCGTGGCCTCTACACATTGTGCCTTGTGGTCAGCGCCATCTATACACACCTCGTCAGCATCTGCTCGACGTTTCAAAGGTGCGGTGTGTTGTCCATGTCTTCCTCTGAGACAGCCAAGGACTCGGCCCACGAACCCGAGGGGAGCACATCACTCGCTGCCGCACTGACAGCCGACAGAGAACCGGACACGCCAGAGATCGACGCCACACACGGCTCACCGTTACCCTCCAACGACGAAGCAGAATCAGCAACAGAGGTGGATCGGCGAGCATTCACTGGCTGTATCGCCTCGACTGACTCCACAGGAGGCATATCCGGACGTTGTACATGTGTATTATGACATGTGTATTATGACATGTGTATTATGACATGTGTATTATGACATGTGTATTGTGACATGTGTATTATGGGTATTCCGCTATGCCAGCTCGATGGTTTGGAATGAACAAAGGCGCGTCTACACTGCAAACTCAAATAAGCCCAAATAGGAGTATAAATAGCTTGTGTCCGCTTTTAAACTCCTTATTGAAAATTGCGCAATCGACTTTAAGTAGTAAAAATGAGGAAATCCTCCTTTTTTACCGCTGTCGCGAAATGGAGGAGTAAAATAAAGTATTCACATGATTTTACTACTTTTCCAAGCAGGAGTATATCGGCTTCAATACTCCTTCAGACCCTTTATGCACTCCTTAGTGTCTGCCCGCCGCCTAGCGGCAGCTGCCGGTTCGCTGCACTTGCAGGTGACGACGCCTGCTCGCTCGTCGCTGCCTGCTCGCTTCTGCTTTTTCTGCTTCAAGCCCGTTTGTCATGTTACAAGACCCCGGATCGTCGCAGCCTTGCGCAGCAGTGTGCTCTGCACAGACAGTGCCTGTGAAGTCTGCAGTGTGTTCGGAGGACGCTTGGTGTTGCATCGCCTACGACGCAGTCCGCGAGAGGCTTAGCCAGCTTAGCTCAGTCGAACCAACATGGCGGTGTGTGACGCGTCGACCTGCCCGCAGCCGCCAGCATGGTGCCGCCAGCTTGCCGCCCGCTCCTTTTCGCGCGCTTGTCGGGACATAAGAGACTGGACATCATCGACCTTAGCAGCAAGATGCTGCAATGAACGTCTCACTCAAGCCAGCAATATGTGCAGAAGCAGCCGCTGGTCGTTCATTGTCTACGCAGCGTACAAGTGTTGGCTGCTGCCGTTTCGCCGCGCCGACATGGCAGTGTGTGTGTGACGCATCAGTTTTCTCGACACCGACGGCCCCTCGTTCTTTCGCTGTATTACAGCAAGAATACAAAAGACCGGGTTATCATCGTCGTGTATAGCGGTAAGCAGTATTAAACTCTCCTTTGATGCCACATACGCGCATGCACTTAACGCCGCTCCCTTTTCAGTGTGCGAAGGCTTGCTGTGAACCCCGGGTGCACGGAGACTAAAGGCATCATCGTCGTCCGGAGGCGCCAGCTCACACAGAGGTCATTAAGTAAGCATCTTGAAATTTGTTGTTGCATGCGGCTGAAAAAGAGTGGGACTGCAGTCGTGGCTGTTTACGTTAATATGTACGACTGGAAGTAGGGTCAATTCTTCTAGGGACCAAATTTTCTCCATGCGTTCACGCCCCATGAATATGGAAAAGCTGTACAGGCAATGATCAGGTGAAAATTCACAGCCTTGGGGTCCGGAAATTTTTGTCACGTTATTACGAACAGTGCTGAGAACGAAACATTGCCTGCCCTAATGTGTTGCTTCCTTTCCTGTGTTTTAAGAGGGCCTTGTTATGCAAAGAATGCAAGCGATTTTTTTCTTTTCAGTCATAGCACAGGACATGGCGAAGCCTTAGCGCTCAAGCAGATTGCCTAAATTGTTACATTTTCCGAGTTGGTGGCGTGTTACCGTAGCAGCGATTGTCGGCAGCGGACATGAGGTGGCAACCATACTGAGCGTTGCCTTTCTGGATCGTTAGGCGTCTAGTTCCAAAATGTGGTATCTCGTAAGCTCTTCGCATTTGAAAAATGTGAAAAGAAGTTTCCTCTTCGCGTGCAGTTTCCGAACACATTCCATTATGTGAAACTCGTGGAGGCAAGCGTTCCGGTTCGGACTGCTGATCCCGGGAAGGTAGCGAAAGAAAAAAAAATAAAGCATACGCTAGAATACAAGATCCCCTGCTCGAGCTGGACATAGTACATTGGCGAAACCAAGCACTTCCCCGAAAAATTGAAGCAGCACAAAGCGGATGTCAAACAAATGAAGGAACGAAGCGCGGGTTGACAAGACTGACTTCAAGGGAACTCTTGGGCTGGACACTGAGCCGCACCCGCGCAGGACGCTCTTACTTGAGTCACGGCGCATTCAGCAGACGCAAGGAAATCTTATACTCTCCCTAGAAACCCTATCCCCCTCTTGCATCAACTGTCTACGAGCAGTGACCCGGCGGATGACTAATCGAAGGCTTAAAAAACGCGTTGTGACTCGCTCGCAGTCACACCTGGTAAGAACCAAGAAGGTTCCGTCGTGTTTTTTTTTCGCTTTTTTTTTGGTTGGCGTTCTTTCCTACTTAAATTCCTTTCCCAGCCAGATAGACCTGTGTAGAATGTTTTCTTTTGAATCCTGGCAACGAATGTGAGGGCAAAGCATAACAGACGACAGGTGGCGGCGAAGGGTGGGTCTCGTGGTAGCTTTCTATTCCTAACAGTGCCTGCTACGTTAGTCACCCTTGCCCTGCCTTTGACCTGTACCAAGCTTTGCGCTTTGTATCAAGCGGCCGTGCCTGTACACAGAATGACGACGCCCTCAAAATGCACGGCTGCGGGTTCTCCCATCAAGGAAATAGCGCTTTGCATACACGCAGGGGAAGCTCACATGCAGTCTTTTGTTTGCATGTTCTGATTTCAATAATTGGTCCTGATATGGTGCCTGGAACGTGTGGGGAACCTTCTGACAAGTGAAAAAGAAAATTATATCGCAATGCTTCTTGCAGTGCCGGAACGCAGACAAAGGCAGCGCGAATGCGCAAGTGCCTCAGTAAGACCATTTTATATTTTTAGTTTTATTCTTTACGGAAAAAATGTTCCCCATCGACGCTGCTTCCCATTCGCCGTATTGCCTTAACGTTTACGAAAGCGGCTCTCTGGAATTTTTGATTTCCTGAAAAACGCGTTTAGCCGCTGTCATGCGACAGGGTACAGATATGTATTATAGCTAGTTGATTACCTACTATGTTCTACTAGCTAATCTTTTGTCACGAGAAACGTTTAAACTTCAACAACACCTACTTTATTGAAAAGTGCACTCTGAACTGCTTTGGGAACTTGACTTCTACACTTGAAGCACATCATACTTCAAGCTTAGAGGTGTAATTCCCCTGATGCACTTTTTTTCTAATCTTTCTTTCAGAAGGAGCCTCCTTTGACGTCGTGCCTTTTAACCAGCGATAGCATGACATGCCCGTATGTTGACAGCAAAGCATTTCAAGGTTCCCTCCTTGCTTTCAAGTGTGGCATCTCTATTTTTATTCCTTGGGATATTTCAACTCTGCACCCAAAGACAGCGCGGGTTAAGGCACTCTTCTTCTTTTCTACAGGGGCCAAGACATTGGTTCTCTGTAATCATCGAAAGCAAGCTGCCGAACACTTGGTTCAAATGTTTTGTACACAATAAAATATTGTTTGAAATAAATCACTGCAATTTCATCGGCGCATTTTTCCTGGGAAGGCTTTAAAATGAGCCTTCCATAGGAATACTTCATTTCAAATGGGCTTCCTCATCAAGTGAAATAATAAACTCGTCTGGGCATCATGAATGTTACCTTATAGTAAGGGAAATTGCTAAAAAAATTTCCTGTCAAAACTACTTAACAGGAACAGGCACGTACTTCTGAAATGTACTATAAAAGTAGCTGGAAAGGAGTATATACTTCTGTTAATTGCCATGCTAACTCCTTTGTGATCGCAAATTTACTCCTAAATAAACTCCCGTCTAGAGAGTGGTAACACTTCACTCCTTCCAGCACTCCGAAAGTACCCCTTCAAACAGAAGAGTAGACGATATACTCCTATTCTGAGGAGTATCAAAACCCCTTTTCGGAAGTGCGCTACGCGATGAGCCATTTACTCCTTTTTGGGAGTTTTCCGGTTTGCAGTGTAGTGAATACGGTGTCTTCACTCACTCCCATCCTCCTCCATTCCCTTCCGTCGAGGTTTAGGTGTCCACCGAGTTATGAGAGACAGATACATTTCCTTTCCTCAAAAACTAATTTACCGACGAGCGAGGCGTAGAACCGAATGGGTGATGGCGTTCTATGGACTCCCTGGCAGGGTTGCAAGACGTTGTCGCGTTCCACTCTTAGAGGCGAAGCTTAACATCTTACCCACACATCAGTGACCGCTCTTTAGGTCAAAAAAGTGACCCCCTGAATTTTGACGGCTGTCCACCGAGATATGTGAGCCAGTTACTGCGTAATTTCTTTTCCTCAAAAAAATTCAGGGGGCACTTTGACTGTCTAAAGTGGGTAGAGGCGGAAGCGTTTTCCGCACCACCTTCGCTGTTTCTGTGGCACCGGTGGCGTCACATATAATTTAGTACTAATTACTAAGTGATGACAAATCACTAATTAATGGTTAATTACTGATTAATGCCTGAGTGCTAATTAACTGCTAATCAATGAGGCTTAAGCTTCGCCTTTAGGAGTGGAACGCGACAGCGCGTTGTAGCGCTGCCAGGGAGTCCACGGAACACCACCCGTTCAGCGCGATGCCTTGCCCTTTGAACGCAACGCTTTTTGTGGAAAGGAAATGGCGCAGTAATTCTCTGTCATCTCGGTGGACACCTGAACCGCACCGTAGAGGAAGGGAGGAAGTGGGAGTGAAAGAAGATAGATAAAGAGGAGCCGTAATGAAGAAAATGAAAATTGTATTTGAGGAAAGGAAATTACGCAGTAACTGTCTCACAAAATTCAGGGGGGCACTTTTTTGACCTAAAGTGTGGTCACTGATGCCCCTAAGAGTGGAACGCGACAGCGTCTTGCAACGCTGCCAAGGAGTCCATAGAACGCCATCGCCCATTCGGTTCTACGCCTCGCTCGTCAGTAAATTGGTTTTTGAGGAAAGGAAATGTATCTGTCTCTCATTTGTCGGTGGACACCTAAACCTCGCGGGAAGGGAATGGAGGAGGATGAGAGTGAGTGAAGACACCGTATTCACTAGACGCGCCTTTGTTCATTCCAAACCGTCGATCGAGCAGGCATGGCGGAGTGGATAGCATGCTCGTCTCGCACTCCGAAGACCGGGGTTCGATTCCTGAGCTCGACCAATTTCTTAATTGGTTTTATTTATTTATATGGTCTGACTAGTAAAGCTAATTAGGCTATTTGGGTAATTAAGCAATTAACTATGCTCAGTCCCACTTACTTGGAGTATCACTATACGATCCCTTCAATTGGTTGCATGGTTACTAGCCAAAGTGCAATTGGCCCCGTTCGAAATTCGCGCACTGTGACGTCACGACCGTTTTCACCAATTGAAAAGCGTGACATTTTCTGTCAACTGCTGCTTACAACGATGAGACATTAAAGGCTTCCGCCTTAATACAATTTTCATTTTCTTCATTACGAGCCGTCTTCGTCTTTCTTCTTTCACCCCCACTTCCTCCCTTCCTCTACGGTGCGGTTCGGGTGTCCACCGAAATGACAAATTACTGCGCCATTTCCTTTCCTCAAAAAGCATTGCGTTCAAACGGCAAGGCATCGCGCCAAACGGGTGGTGGCGTTCCGTGGACTCCCTGGCAGCGCTACAACACGCTGTCGCGTTCCACTCTTAAAGGCGAAGCTTAAGCGCAATTAATGAGCAGTTAATTAGTATTCAGACATTAATCAGGAATTAACCATTAATTAGTGTTCAGGCATTAATCAGGAATTAACCGTTAATTAGTGATTTGTCATCACTTAGTAATTAGTACTCCATTATATGTGACGCCACCAGTGCCACAGAAGCAGCGAAATTGGTGCGGAAAACGCTTTCGCCTCTACGCACTTTAGGCAGTCAAAGTGCCCCCTGAATTTTTTCGAAGCTGTAGAGCTCTCCCCCGAAAGTCAGTGATGCCGGCCAAATTTGAAATCCCTGCTTTACAGAATGGTAGGGCCATTTTGCGCTCGGAAGAAAAGAACGCCTATAAAAAAAAAAAAAAGACGCCGCGAAGTTCTAAGGTGCGCCTCAATTGGAAGTGCTCCCCGGTGTTTCACCTTTTTCTTCTCATTTCTTTGCCGCTCTTTTTCCTTTTTTCCCCTTTGTTCCCCTCCCCAAGTGTAGGGTAGCCAACTGGGCATCGCCTGGTTAACCTCCCTGCCTTTCCGTCCTTTTCTCTCTCTCTCTCTTCTCTCACGCGGTGAAATGTGCTTTACTAAGGGGCGTGGTACCTGAGTTTTCGTTGCGCAAATGCTTCAAATGATAACGAAATTAATTAATTGAGTATAAATATGTTTTTTTTTCTTTCGGAAGAATAGTCCGGATTTCTATGAGTGTGGAAGTGTGCGCCTTTCGTGAATTCTTAAAAGTTTTTACAGTGAAAGCTCTAATAGCTTTGTACATGTCATTTAGTCGAACCAATTTAGGGGGGCACAACGATAGCGATGTAACGCATTACGCCTAACGCGTTTGGTGGGCACCACCACCACGTATACTGCAAAGCGCGATTGAGGTGTACACTGACCCAGAAAGTCAGTTATGTGCCTTTCCTTTCCTAAAAACCAACGGAGTGTTTAGACTGCGAATAAGACGGCACTGCGGACTAGCAGTAAAAACATTTATTATGCGAAGCATACTAAAATAGCGCTACCCAGCTCCTCGAGCGCGGCGGTGTCGTTACCACTGACCTTTCGTGACCTCCATGTCATACCACGTGATGCGTGACGTCACAGCAGATGAAAAACGGGGGCCCAACCCGCACCGTCGCGCGAGGCGTCGTGACCAAGGATGACCACGTGGTGCTTGACGTCACAGCAGATGAGAAACGGGGGCCCAGCTCGCGCCGTCGCGCTAGGCGTCGCGACCAAGGAGGACCACGTGATGCGTGACGTAACGACATAGGAGAAACGGGGCCCCAGCTGCCCCAGCTCGCGCCGTCGCGCGAGGCGTCGCGAGCAATGTGTTTCCTGCTTCTGCCGCTAGGTGCACTGTAGTGAACACGTGATGCTGGTATAGGGGACCGCAGCTTCGCAGGGGGGCGCTGCGGACGCCAGTGAAAAGCGCCCTCTCCGACCGACTCCGTATTTTTGTCCGGGCAAACCGGTCACCCCTCCCATTGAGTAGCTGCGCGAGCAGCGCGCTTTCCCCTGAAAAAAAGCCAGTTCTGCACGTACTTTGCACGTGTTGGCCAGCCTGCAAATCTCTTTGTGCAGTAAACATTTCATGCTTACTCTACTCTCGGTTACGGGAGAGGCAGAGATTTTTTTCTCCCTCTTATTCTCCGCCAACCACGCATCACAACACACACTTTCTACGACATCAGACAAACTGCCAAAGAAACCATTCCTACTGCTGACGTCGGCGCGCAATTACGAATGTGGGCATGAAGCAATAGTCTAGGATCAGAGTGAAGCGCGTAAAAAATTTCGGCTATTTTTCGGAACAGACACTTTGAAACGAACGCCTGCATCATCACTGCCCAAATTACAGATCTTTATAATGTGACCTCAGCAAAATCTCCACTTATTTTCGCCGAGTGCACTTTATTCAAGCAAACAATCGCATATATAGCGGAACGAGAGGGAGAGGTTAACAGAGAGGAAGGTATGCTGCGTAGTGGCGGCCGATCAATACTTGGTTTTGGTTTGGTTTATGGGGTTTAACGTCCCAAAGCGACTAAGGCTATGAGAGACGCCGTAGTGGAGGGCTCCGGAAATTTCGACCACCTGGGGTTCTTTAACGTGCACTCACATCGCACAGTACACGGGCCTCTAGAATTTCTCCTCCAAAGAAATTCCAGCCGCCGCGGCCGGGATCGAACCCGCGTCTTTCGGGTCAGCAGCCGAGCACCATAACCGCTGAGCCACCGCGGCGGCCCGATCAATACTAATCACGTCACAAGGTAAAATTATATAAAATAAAAAATTGCCGCCGATTACGTTACTTCCTAATGCGAAATTTGAGCGCAGCACACCAGCTGTTTCAGCTTTTCGATAGAGTGAGGCAAAATGTTCGAGCAGGACATGAATGTACAATTACAGACAATATGTTATTTTAGAGCGCAGCTCTTTGGCGTCCGTTCCTGGGTTTCGCGTCGTCGTCGGCGTCGGCGTTGTCATCGGCCTCGTAACCAGCTCCGCCCCCCTTTCATCCCCCCAGCGCTATCGGCGTCAGCGGCATCAGTCAGTCGCTGCTATCTCTTCCCTCCTCCCTTTATCGTGTTGTCCGCTTGCTGCGCGCGCTTCTGCCCCCATCGTTTGCCGCTGGGTGTACACGCCGCCCCCCTCCCCCCTCTTCCTGCGAGTCTCCGGTTGTCAAAGCGCCGGCTCGAACTTAATTCCTTTCTTCGCTCCTCCTCCAATGCAACCCCTGTGCGGTGGCAATCAGAGAGCCAGATCGGTGGCGGCGGATCTGTATATGTGCACCGCCCGAGCCGAAATTGCGAATACGTGTGAAAAATAAAAAAAAAAAAATTCTGTGATAGCGCATACATGTGTTGCTCGATTTCTTTGCCTCAATCTATCGAAAAGGTGAAACAGCTTATTTGCTGCGCTCAAATTTCGCATTAGGAAGTAACGTAATCGTCGGTAATTTTTTCACACATTTTCATTCTTCAAGAAACACTCCACTAACAGTTCTTGATTGTCATGAGGGAAGCTTTGTGGTCGGAGAAATAGATGGATATATGCTCGACTTGCTGCACCAATGCCTGGTTCTTAAAGATGAGATCTGCGCAAGTATTTCTCGAGGTTGTCACAGCCGTGGGAGGCGTTACGAGTGAGAGGAACGGGATGGTCTCCTGCATAAGTGGTAAGAAATTCCTGTTTGCATTTATATGTACATTAAAGTCCCCACCAACCCTGCCACCCTGGCAGAGGTGGCAGTTGATGGTTGATCGCGCGAGAGTTCACTCACTGTTGTCAACGTTAACGCATACCGCCCACATCTCTCTCTCATCATCCCACGTACATATAAGCGCGATTCAGGCGTCCGCTGACCCAGGGAGCCAGTTATGAGCACTTCCATTCCTTAAAATGACCGGAGTGTGAAGCGTTGTCAACGCCAATGGCAATGAACACAACGAACGCCGACGGCCTATATATGGCTTCAGCGCCGCGTTTCTGGCACAACGTTGATAATGTCAGCGCATGCAGCACACACCTGTCATTACCGCCACGTAGCTTAAAGCACGATTAAGGTGTCCACTGTTCCAAGAGTGCAGTTATGCGCCTTCCCTCTACTTTCCAAGCTCCTGCTCCATTGGTCTCGCAGCTTAAAGCGAGGTGTAAACTGCTGGTTACAACGGACAACGGCGACGCAGCGAAACGCAGAAACGGGCGCCAAAGAGCTGCGCTCTAAGACTACTGTATACTACGGGGTTGTAAGGAGAGCATCTTCGATCGACTTTCCTCGCAAAACATCGTTCGCAAGTAAAGCCGCAAGATCCGATCAAGATCTGCAACTCAGTCCGTGTTTCTATAGCTTCCTATACGGGAGCATGGTGCGCGCGTTTTCTACTTTTGTTTCAGGTGACATGTTTTACTCTATTCCCCACGCAAGCCTTCCTCCGGAAGTCAGGGCTGCGCCGGGAGAACAAGGTGCGATTCCGTTCCCTCGCCTCCACCGGAATGGAGTTGGATGCTTTCGTGAAGTTTCTTAGCGCCTACCTGACAGCAACGGTCGTCTGTTTCGAGGGAAAGAGTTTCATCCAAAGGAGTAGGACCTTTATCGGCTCTCTGGCGGCACCGCACATGTGTGAATATTTTTTAGCTGCATGCTTCTGGGAGGAGGGTGCAGAACTCACTCTGCGACAGGCGTGTGCGGGCGGTCTTCAGATACGTCGACGATTTTTTTATCCTTGATACTTGTGACTGCAAGCTAGGTCGTTGTTTTGGAGACCTTCAACACCTGTTGTCCCGATCTTGCACACACGCACGCACACACACGCGCGCGCACGCACACACGCGCGCACACACACGCACGCACACACACGCACGCACACACACGCATAGACACACACGCACACACACATACACACACGCACACACACACGCACACACACACGCACACACACCGTCGGCTTTTCTCGTAATGGGACTAGTAATTCTTTCGGATTAAGAAAATATTAGGAGGACGCGTAAGCTTCGCCTTAAGAGACGAGATGACACCTTCTCCTAGAGTCACTGAAAAAATTTTTTCCAGTGACTCTACCTTCTCCTCCTCTTATGCGCCCCCTAGGGGCACTACATGCGATGGAAACTTTCCACGCATTTTGCAACGCCTACTCACAGCGCGATTGAGGTGTCCACTGTCCAGTTACACTTGCTGCTCAGAGGCTTCATACAGACACACCACTGAAACCCGGGGAGTGCGGCTAGATGGGCTTTCGCACTAAAAAAAATAGTGCTGGAGCTGTTCTAATTTCCGCGAGCGTTGGGGCTAGCGCAGCCGCAGCCTATCTGTTCGTCATCGAAGTCGCTTCTAAAATTGCCACCGCTACAGGGACTCCCCCCATAGCGCGATGAAAAATTAAAAGAAAATGGTTATCTACAGTTGGTTGACTAGGTGAGCCAGAAACAGAGTTCGGGAGCAAAGCGCAGTTCAGAAAAACGGATATTTACCTTGAGCAAAAGTGAGACCCCGGGAGCTAGACTGTCTTATTTGCTTCGTGCAGGCGGGCCCTGCAGATGTCAGGATACTGGCGGCCGTACGGCGGCATCTTGACCGCGCAGTGGAAGAGCGAGCACCGGTGTCGAGCTGCGCCGTCAAGGCGGCGTCAAGCACGCGGGTCCATGGTACTGGTCACCAATGCCGCGTAACCACGGAGGACAGAGGACGCGACCAAACCTTAGGGCTATACTTTTAGAGCCCTAAAAGAAGAAGCCCTACAAGAAGCCATAAATACGGTTGAAGAATTTACTTTGGAAACTGGTCTGTAATGTGCTTCGGAGAAGTCAGTCCACCAGACTCCACAGACTACCTTCACATCCCCAGGAGAAGTTGAGTTTTACCTGGAAGGACACAAGATTAATGAAGTGGACACGATCTCGATATCATGGGTTTGGCTTCAAAGTTGCATGAGATCCGACAATATGATCACAATCATCAAAACCGTTAACCAAATCTCAAGAATTGTCCGGCGTATTACCTGGCACCGCAAGGGTATCAGAAAAGA
The DNA here is from genome assembly GCF_055824585.1 of Amblyomma mixtum. NCBI lineage: Eukaryota > Metazoa > Arthropoda > Arachnida > Ixodida > Ixodidae > Amblyomma > Amblyomma mixtum. The sequence goes on along the minus strand of NC_143012.1, from coordinate 179,274,573 downwards.
AGACAACCTTATAGGTTCGTCCAAGCCAAGTTATGTGCAGGATAACGTACAATCCTTTAAGAAAAGTTGCGCACTATTGAAAGCAGATCTATCGACATAATCATGAGAGAGGCTTACAAAACTACCCTCAACCTTCCAGTAGCCACTTCTATATACAGACCGATGTCTAGCGCTTAGGTTACAGAACACGTTTACGGAAATTCATGAAGACCTATTGGAAAGTAAAAAAAAAAAAAAACAACTGACTTTTAGCAATACATGCGGAAAGGACGATGATCCTGCCTAAAGTTGGGGGATATGGCAGAATCTGCAGTCAAGAGGTAGCAAAACCGCCTCTTTCGATCCAAACCCGAGAAAAGATCACCGTTAGCCCAATCCCGCGTCACATGCATCATACTTACCAGCAAGGCAGGCGACAAGCGAGAGCCAAGGCATTTGAGAAAAAAACTATGAAAAGACCGTGAAGCCAGCAGCGTGGACACTGGGGCCTACCGCACGGCGGGCAGGTTCTCAGTGGATGCAAATAACCGTCAACTAAAACCAACTATCCACTCTTCTATATGTGCAGAAAACCTCTCCTTTCCAGGGGCGCTGCCAATACTTATCACATGGAACAAAAAGACTAAAAGAAGAGTCTTCCCACGTTATAACAGACTCTCAATAGCCCTTCTGAGACTTCCTTAATGGCAGGCTTCCCTCAAGAGCAACAAAAATACTTGGTATTCTAAGCCAAATTCACAAAATAACAGACACGGAAGGAATAGCTGGAAATCAGGGAGCCAACTATCTAGCCCAAGATTTAACCCACCGGGAAGATCCTCATCCCTACCACACACCCATGCCTAGCACCTATGGTGACAGACTAGAACATATTAGGCTGGAGTGCAGAAAATACCCTCCTCTCTAAAAAAAAAAATGAAAAAAATCAGAGACTCTTTCGAAGACAAAGAGTGGAGGGAAATTCATACCAATGCTTTCCCTAACCTGTTCACCTTACCTTACCCATTATGAATGAATGAGATATTTGTTTAGAAAGGGAGGCTCGAAGCCGCTTGTTGGGGAACTAGGTCGTCAAGGAAGGGAAAAGCAGAGATCCTATTAGATACATAGAGGGACGTCTTGGGTGCTTGATCCACGCTCTACACATACTTTGCAGAGGACACTTAGCATATTTGCCAATATCTTCCCCAGATACTGTTCGCTCCGACTCTGGTCAATGCACGAAATTCCTCGCGATCGGTGGGAAAACCATGCTTGGCGACGAGGTTCTCGCGTCCCTTGCGGAATTCTGAGCAACGCCAAACTAGGTGGCACAGATCAGCACGGAACATAGAGCCGCAGTACGGGCACTTAATGCGGTCTACATTGCCCCCAAGATGCTAGCGAGGGCCGCTTAGCAATTTACGGATTATGTTTGGCGTGTAGGCGGCATCAGCGATGATTTTCAGAACACATATGCCCCATGGTGTCCAGCTCGCGCTACGCTGTACCATCTATCGTGGGAATACGCAACTAGACACATGCGCAGTGTGAAGTGGCCCTGACTAGCGAGTCTCTGGATCATCAATTAAAGTTGGTTCGGCAAGTCCGTCAGTCAGCGAGAGCCAATGGTGCCCTGGACAAAGGGTGCCACCCAAGTTGCTCAGCCAACCCAGAGGGAATATACGGCTCCGGGCCAACCTTCCTGACATACAATAAATGTTTTAACTGTTTCTCTCTAATGCTCTAACGCTGATCAAGCACTCATTCCTCAAATAATTTCGACCGCCTGGCGATCTTTTACGTGCACTGTCGTCGCGCAGCGAACGGGTGCCTTTTGCGTTTTGATGGAGGCGGAATGCAAAAGGCATAGTTGTGCTGTGCGATCTCAGTGCACGTAAAAAATCCGCAGGTGGTCGAAACTACTCCGGAGCCCTCCACTACGGCACCTTTCTCTCAATTCTTTCTTTCACACCCACCTTCCTCGCTTCCCTCACCCGCCAGACCCGAAATTAAACAACAGACAAGCAGTCGCGTGGAGGGGACTGCAAACTTCTACGTATCCGCACCCGGTTATGGCGAACCACATGTTCCCCGAGGCCAGAACGATAAATCTCATCTTTGTGGCGCCAGAGGGACCCTCGGCCACATAACATGGGAATGCCCGTACTCTCCCGGGGGGACGCACAATACAGAGACTAGAGACACCTGGGAGGCCATACTGCGCAGCTCGGACCCTGAGCACCAGCTCCCGCTCATTCAACTGGATGAAGAGGCTGCTGGCGCCCAAGACCTCCCAGCCTGCATTTGAGGCGACGGCACCCGCCCCTGACCTGCGTGTCGGGGGGTGGGTAGATCCCCTTATCCGTTGGACATTAAAGCTTATTCGATCCATCCCTTCCCTCACGGCGTGATTGATGTGTCCACCGAAAAGTGGCAGTTACTGCGTCATTTCCTTTCCTCAAAATCCACCAATTTTATTGCGAAAGCAATACTACTCGCACTTTCAAGCCTTTGCGTGACCCGGCCGCAGTTACGTTTGACCTTTAGCGGAGTTAATATGGGCGACCAACTCGCTCCTTCAGATAGCCCGGCGGCAGTTACGCCGCGCCGCGCACCTGTGGCGCTACTGCCGCTGTGACGTCATACCAGCTGTAGATTATGGGCGACCAACTCGCTCCGTCAGAGAGCCCGGCTGCAGTTACGGTGTGTGTTTGCCGCGCTGCGCACCTGTGGCGCTACTGCCACTGTGACGTCACACCAGCTGTAGATTATGTTTTCTTTCTCTCAGTCGCAACAAGATCAAAAACAAAATATAAAAAAAATTACCGAAGACGCTTTGAGTCGTCGCGAAGCGGCGGCCGGTATCCACACGACCTGTGGGCGCGGCGCACTGCGTTGCAAGACGCTTTGACTCGTCGCGAAGCAGCGGCCGGTTGCCACGCGTGACCTGTAGACGCGGCGCACTGCGTTCCTTCAGTTGGAGGCGCTGCGCTTTTGCTTTCGCAACCTACCAGGTTTAACCAAAGCTAAGCCCTCGCCAATTTTTTTTTTTCCAGGAGCCGCGCGCCGCGACCAGGCGACGCCGCGAAATATTTACTCGCAGCGTTGGACAAAGCACGTGCGCATGAGGGGCGTCGCGCGAATCGGCCGACACGCAGAGTTCGTTTTTCGATGCCACGTTGAAGCTGCTTCGGGAAGCTAGGCCTACTCGCCACTGGTCGGGAACAGGTAAGCGCCAAGGTAGCGTGTGTCATGTTGCATCAAGCGAGGCATGATTTGCGGAGCTCCAGAAATTGTGTGTTATTTTTGAAGGTGTACCCAGGTTCGAACCCGACCGCGGCGGCCGCGTTTCGATAGAGGCGGAACGCAAGAGGCGCCCGTATGCTGCGCGATGTCAGTGCACGTTAAAGATCCCCAGGTGGTCGAAATTATTGTGCAGACCTCCACTGCGGCGTCTATTTCTCTCTTTCACCGCGACAGCGTTAAGGGCCCCGTGTCGCAGAAAAGCCGGTGTCGTCTTGGGCCGTGAGCGAAAAATCCCAGAAGCATTAATAAAAGCGAGTATGAAATTGGTCGAGTTGGGGAATTGAACCATGGGCCCCCGGAGTGCGAGATGAGCACGCTAATCACTCCGCCACGCCAGCTCGATGGTCTGGAACGAACAAAGGCGCGTCTAGTGACTACGGTGTTGTCTTAGAAGGGCGCTTTAGAGACATGTACTGAGGTGTATATCAGTAATCATGAGACGGGAAATTACAGAAGTCGCAGTAAGCGAGTAGCAAAGTACGTTACCGCTACGTTTCCTCTTCGCTTGGCACGCACGTAGTGCCATCAGGCGGCGCCCACTAAAACCACTATCTCCTCCTCCTCCCCGCAATGTACGCCACTGCCCCAACAGATAGCGCGCGACTGCAGCGCCTCCCGTTCGTCTCGTTCTGGCGTAGTGGGGCCATGCGGGGACGCAGGAATCACGCGGTGAGCAGCGAACAACGCAGCGCACATCCAAGGCGCATTCACCACGAAGCTTGCGGCTTGCTGCCCGTTCGTTCGGCACGGAAGCTATGCTGGCGTTCGTGGCATCGGGCTTGTTGAGAGGTGCCGCCGCGGTGGCTCAGTGGCTATGGTGCTCGGCTGCTGACCCGAAAGACGCGGGTTCGATCCCGGCTGCGGCGGCTAGAATTTCTTTGGAGGAGAAATTCTAGAGGCCCGTGTACTGTGCGATGTCAGTGCACGTTAAAGAACCCCAGGTGGTCGAAATTTCCGGTGCCCTTCACAACGGCGTCCCTCATAGCCTGAGTCGCTTTGGGACGTTAAACCCCATAAACCAAACCAAACCAGACCCCGAGCGATTTGTCCAACGGGCAAGGCGTCGCGCCGAACGGGCGATGGCGTTCCGCGGACTCCCTGGCAGGCTGCGACACACTCGCGTTCCAACTTTTAAGGCGAAAGCCTTTAATGCCTCATACTGTCGTTAGCAGACGCGTCGGCAGCCGTGTCGACAGACGCGTCGGCAGGAGTGTCGACAGACGCGTCGGCAGCCGTGTCGACAGACGCGTCGGCAGCAGTGTCGACAGACGCGTCGGCAGCCGTATCGACAGACGCGTCGGCAGGAGTGTCGACAGACGCGTCGGGAGCCGTGTCGACAGACGCGTCGGCAGGAGTGTCGACAGACGCGTCGGCAGCAGTGTCGACAGACGCGTCGGCAGGAGTGTCGACAGACGCGTCGGGAGCCGTGTCGACAGACGCGTCGGCAGCCGTGTCGAGAGACGCGCCGGCAGGAGTGTCGACAGACGCGTCGGCAGGAGTGTCGACAGACGCGTCGGCAGCCGTGTCGACAGACGCGTCGGCAGATTCGTTCGCCTTTCGGCGTCACTGCTTAAAAGGCTCAAGGTTCCAGCATGAATAAAGGCGCATCTAGTGAATGCACGGGCTTCATAAAAATAAAAAAATAGTCAAGAAAAGGAAAATAAAAATAAGAAAATAAACAAAAATAAAAAGAAAATAAAAACTAGATGTGAAAATAAACATAAAAAGTAAAATTAAGAAAAAGAGCAAAAAATAAAAAAAAATATGAAAAATAACAAAGTAAATAACAACAAACAGTGGCCAATACACGCTTTCGCCTTGCTAGGCCTGCGTGCCAGGGACGTGGAGTAGCGGGCCTCCTACATCGGTGGAAATAAAAGTTGTTATCATCATCATCATTGCAGCACTTAGAGCAAGACCTACTGAAGTACAGACCTGCACATATGGCCCTTCTCCTGCGCGCATGTTCTAGTTCATGCCTTTTGCCGCTAGGATAGAAACATTACGGGCGGCGTGGCGCTAATATATACCTGTTGAGAAAATGGCCTCCTCCATCATTTTATTTCAAACAGGGCAGTTTTGTCGTTTGTCCACGTAATCATTATCATCCATTTATCTATGCTAGGCACGGTGGTCATAGAGATTGTGCTGACGAAAAGAAAGCGGATAAAAAGGAAAACGTTTTATACTCTTCCAGAGCGAAAAAAGTCGTTATTATGGATATTTTTATTGCTGATGTTAAGATAGCAGACGAGGACAAAACAAGTGTATTAAATATCTTGCACAAAATGGCAAACGATGATGATGATCATAGCAGACGAACAGGTCAACCGAGCGCCCTCAACTGCCTAAAAGCTAACGAAAGTTGGCGCACGCTGCTCCATAGGCCCAGCAGTGGGTACGCGCTATTATCTAGAGGACAACAACAACAACGACCCCGCCATATGTGCAGGTCTGTACTGGTCTTGCTTTAGAGAGCCAAAGTGCCCCCTGAATTTTTTCTTCTTTCACTTCCACCTTCCTTCCCTTACGGCGCGGTTAAGGAACACGCACGTTAGTCAGACGTGCTGCGCATCGGCTCCGCCGATTTTCAGCCGGAGCAGCGGATGTTTCCGCCTGACCCTAGCAAGATCATCCCCAACGTGCACCGAAAGCTGTCGGGAACATCTGGACACCAGTTTCACAGAGGTGGCCCCGGTTACACCCCTTTTTCGGGCAACACTAGCAACACACGGCCCGATCGGGCCGATGGCGGGGCTAGGCCTAACGGCCGAACCGGCACCCGGCACATCGGGGCCTCCGGCCACCGACGCCAGTATGGCTGCTACGCAAGTCTCCTACCGGGGCTACGACCCCGAAAGCATGCACTGGACAACGGTTAACCAAGCGGCAACCGGAGGCCCAGTTCCGGCAAGTTTTCGTAGCCCCGCGTTGAGCGCCGCGGTGCTTCGCCGAGCGCAGGACCAAGCCAAGCCGGCGTCCGTAGACGCGGCCGGTGCTCACGCCGGAAACCAGCAGTCACCCGCCCCGCGCCCGGCGGGCCGCAAACGGCGACTACTCAAGAAGTGGAAACAGCCTGTTATCCCCAAGCCTGCTCCAGACGGCTACGTAGTCGTCATCAAGCCTTGGACCCGCATCTCGTTGTACGAGACTTTCCAGGACACCGGCTGCGGCCGGGCGTTCACGGCTCTCTTGGGCACGCAACTCGCATCAGATCTTACCATAATGCCGGTAAGAGAACAAAACCTAGATTATTGTTCAGACTGCTAAACCCGAGCTAGTCGATCGTATCCTCGGGGATGTTCAGCTTAATGCACCCGGTGGGCGGGTCCCCCTTGTGGGGCACCTAAGCCAAGACCACTCCAGTGTGACGGCGTCGTTACCGTCCGTAACACTGACACTTCGGCCTCGCTCCGTACTAGGCTCCAATGGCGCTACGGCACCATCGTGGAAGTGCGTAAATTTGGGAGCTTCAACAATGCAAGACTGACTTTCGCCGGAACAGAAAAGCCACGTTTCGTGCATTACGGCTCGGAGCTTGTGCAAGTCAGGCCTCACCAGCGAACCATTCCAGCCTGCGGACATTGCGGCGTGGTCGGCCACCGCGTGGATGCCTGCCCCGGCCAGAGGCTGGACCGGTGTGGCCTGTGCGGACAGCAGGCTCCACTCGTTGACGGGGTGCGGCCCCTCACGAGTGCAACCCAAAGTGCTGAGTGTGCGGCGGGGCCCATGCCACGGGGGGCCCTGCGTGTACAGCTAAATATCGCGCTATCCAGCACCCCCTTCCGGAGCGCGGGCGTAAATCCGAGCGGAACCGACGCAGGCGTGGCAAGCGTCGCCCGGACAAGCTCAAGGCCATGGAGGAAGGAAACCTTTTTTCCTCCATGCTCAAGGCCAAGGTTGCCGAGCCAGCCACAGACCAGCCTGTGAATCCCTCTACCGGAAACCAGGGGAAACCTCCAGCTGCGCCACCGACGCCTCATGCCGGTGCAGCGAAGCACTCCGGTTGTTCCCACAACGGCGGCTCGAGGACGTGGGTGAACGTTGTCAAGCAACACTCGCAAGTGAGCGGCGCGAGCAGGGCAGCTCCTCCCCTCCCTCCCCCTTCCCAATCCCAACCACCGGCAATCTCTGCCGAACAAAAAGCAATATCGCTCTCCGCGAGCAGGTAGCAAATCTTCAAAAGCGCCTCGGCAATAGCGGAGGCCCGCCAAAATTCCCCCAACCGCACCTCTGCCCCACACGCAGCAGAGGTGATGGAAAGCGACGAAACCCCTTCAGAACAGGCTGCGCATGCCCTCGCGGCACTCGAGGCGAGAGTGAGCGCTCAAAAACTCGTTAACTCCAGAATATCCGCATTGGAGATACAAACCGATGCCACACTTAGTCGGCACTCAACAAAATTAGCCACCTTGCGGCATCTATCGCAAGCCTCATAACCGCTCAGTTCGCTCAACTCCCCCGCGCTCCCAAGCGCGCTGGCCCGCTCAAAACCTTCGCAGGCCGGCAGCTCAAAGCGTCTAGGCGTCGGATCGCCTGCGAAGAGGAAGAGGTCCCCTGTGCCATCCCTAGAATAGAGGACGCTCCTCTCCTTGGAGCCACTGGCTCTCAAACCTCCTCTCTCCAAACACCTCCCTACCCTTGATCACGGCGGGCGCCCCTATAGAAATAGGAAGCATCCGCGAACCAATTCGATCCCTGTTTAAATTGTATAATACAGTGGAACTGCCGCGGATTCAAGGCACGTACCAAGTGAGCCGATCTACGCCTTTTCCTTACAACTTCCGCAGAATTACCTGCTGTGGTGGCCCTTCAGGAGCCAGGAAAGGACGCCACCCTCGCCAATTGCACGGTGTACGACAAGGATGCGCACAGCTGCCTCTTCGTGCATAAAAATTACACGGCCTCCCAGGTTGACCTGGATCTCAGCGCTAATTTCTCCTATGTAATGGTGACGATCTTTCCGCTACGCAAGCAGTACCCCCATTGCACATACTTGTCATTTGCTGTTCCCCAAAGCTACCAAATGTTACATTCGCAGACATCTTCAGCCGGGCTTTGAAGATCGCGATTCGGGATCCCCTCATAATCGTTGGGGACTTTAACGCTCCCAGCCCCTTTTGGGGGTACATACGTGAAGAGAAACGCGGACGCAAGTTGGCGGAGCTTGTTTCCACACTGGGCCTCACTCTTCACACGGATTCCGCGCAACCCACTCGTATAGGTAACTCCGTTACACGCGATACGTGTCCGGACTTCACCTTTAAAAAAATATTCGTTATGCAGAATGGAGCAACACCGAGGAATCCCTCGGTAGCGACAACTGCATAATTACCACCACAAGCCATACCAAGCCACTCACAAGACCACAGGCCAATGCAAAACTACCCCACTGGACTAGAGATGTGAAGGCCTGAAAAAAACACTGCAATTTTGGAGAAAAAAAAACGTGGAATGAAGAAGATCCAGCACCGCCACCAACGACGACGAAGCGCTAGCGCCGCCCGCGAAAGGCTCGTGCTGGAGAACTGCCGCTTGTGTGCCGGTCTCTCGCCTCGCTGGTTCCTAGACGAATTGCGCCCGGGTATTCGTTGCCGGCGCTTCAACGTGCCAATAAACCACTCTTCATTTGGTGGAGGTTGCTGCGTTCACCGTTCCCCATCACCGTGGACCTTCGCAGCCGCACCATGCTGAGCAGTGCCGCCAGTTGGCTCGCTCCTTCACCGCCGAACGTCAAGGGCTCCGGACACATGAGTCGGACCAAGACACGCCCGCTACACACTTCTCCACTGGATCATTGGTCTGGCTCTCTGTTCCGGCTGCGTCCAAATTTTCGGCCAAGCACATTGGTCCTTACCGCATCTTAGAGCGTACGTCACCAGTGAACTATATCATCGAACCGGTGACACCTTCTTTGGACCATCGCCGCCGTGGTCGCGACGTCGTTCATGTCAGCCGCTTGAAGCCTTATTACAGCCCTCTCGTCGTCTCCTCGCCTTGAGTCGCCAGGATGGCTCCCTCTTTCCGCCGGGGCAGTTGGAATGAAGAAGAAGATCCAGCACCGCCACCAACGACGACGAAGCGCTAGCGCCGCCCGCGAAAGGCTCGTGCTGGAGAACTGCCGCTTGTGTGCCGGTCTCTCGTCTCGCTGGTTCCTAGACGACTTGCGCCCGGGTATTCGTTGCCGGCGCTTCAACGTGCCAATAAACCACTCTTCAAACGTTTTTTTTTTTCGTTTTTTTTCAGGCGACAAAAAATGGAAAGAAACATCGAAAATTTCACAATGGAATTTCAAGGTACTATGATTTCTTGCTTTCGGTTTAGGTTTTTGTTTTTGCTTTGAAAACCATAACAGTTTGTATCGTTGAACGATTGGAGAGCAGTCGTCATCGCCGGTGCCAGGTAGTGCTTTTAAAACGTTCGTGCTGCGAGTACGCGGGTTGGAGGCCAGGTGACATATAAGATCCAGGCTTGACTTAAAAACACACTAATACTTGAACTCACGGCTGAAGTAGAACAAAATGACTGCAAATTCTACAGCGCGACACACACGGCATAAATAACATAGGCTGCTGTGCACGTAAGCGGTTCTAGCCAAATACAAGCCCACAAGCCTAGCTTCTTGATTTCCAACGTAGCAGAGTAGAGGACATCCGCAGGAATTTGATCCAGGACAGGGGTCTGGGACTCAGCGAAGCACGTGGCCCCATCTACCTGGTGGCAAGGCCTTTGCACCAACCAGCCGCTAACTCCTCTGGCTTGCCGACTGCTGCAGATACCATAATCAACGGCCAGCTGCGAACGAAACTGGTCACGTTTAGGAAACGTTCATACAAGGATTCGCAACAGGCTTTCAGGGGAACGCGTTCGAAAGCTCGTGTATGTGCAGTCGAACCTAGCTGCGAACACAACATCAATCCATGCTGCTGCGCGTAGTGCCGCATCCAGCGGCAGTGACTCTGAATCCGATATGGAGTGACTTATAGATCAGTTTTCATGTTCCCCGTGTCGGTGCAATAGAACAAGAAGTTCGTTTCATAATACGACATCTATAACTGCATATTCGGCTGAGCATTATTAGTGATCGTTGTGCTGTAGCAAATAAATCTGTTTTTAACACGTTTTGCAAAATTTCCAAATTTTCATGAAAAAAACCCTGAAAAGAATGGTTTTTTTCATGCCATTCAAAATTTCTTGAAATTTTACATCTCTACACTGGACCAAATTTATTACCAGCTACACTAATCCTCAACAGACTAAGGATACTCACTGTGGTCCCAACACTATATTATCCCACTTGAAATCAGTCGAGCAAAATGTTCAACTCTCAGAGGCGAGCCCGATGCTGGATAACTTCCTCCACCTCTGGGAGGCACGACACAGCCTAGTCCGCCGTTGGCGTCGTCAAAAACACAATCGGAAACTCGAAATTCGCATCGCGGAGATCACCAAACAAGCGGCTCAGGCGCGGCCCAACTCGCCGACTGGAATTGGGTGCACCGATGCAACACTGCAGCTCGGCAAATGTCGAGTCGGAGTACGTGGCGCCTCTTCCGCGCCCTTATTGATCCGGCACAAACCCGTACTGAGACACAAAAGCACCTTCCGTTGCGAGCCCTGTTCCGTTGCTTCGCAAGTCTGGCTTCTCGTTGCTCCTAGGTTTGAGCGGCTCGTTTAGCTCGCGTCCTCTGCAGTACACCTTCTCGCCGAGCTACATCGACCGGATGATCGGACGCAGAGAATTCAAAAAGGTATGGACTGAGTATACATGAACGATACAACAAATGTGAATGCTCCGTGCGTGCGTAGTGTGCGGCAGGAGTCTAAGAATCGGGAGGGAAAGCGAGGCTATAGTCAAGACGCCTCATGCAGGCTCACTCAGTCATCGAATGAACAGACTTTGGGCAGAGCTCCTCCATCAAGGAGATCGAGGTGCGAATGCACTGGGTACCGGCACACGCTCGGATACGAACATCTCAGTCCCCTGTGCGCACTTGTGCACGGGCGAGGTTGTCTTCTATAGATCACTATAGAGTAAGTCCGACCCCGACCCCATCGAGCAGAAGGCTGCATCCCGCCAGGCGGACAGTGACGCCGAGGCGCCGGAGCGGCCTATATACACTGCCGACATTCTTGCGAAGTGCGGGAAGTATACACTCCCATGAGAGAGGACTATAGCCCGCCCAGTGCTAGACGTGCGACGACGAGGCCTTCTCTGTCACCGGTGTCTTGTTCTATGCATGCGACGCTGGTGCGAACCCGAAGTTTTATCACCTTCTGTGGGAGTGCGTCAGGCTTCAGCAAACCTGCGGACACGCTTCTCGTGGACACGCTTCTTGGACACGCGCCGTTGTGGACAGCGCTGTCACGCGTCTTGCGGGAAAGCCATACAAAACAGCTCCTCGCTACGGAATCTCACCTTTTCGGCTGGTTTTACCGTGGACTGCCTCAGCTTCAGCGCGAAGGGTCCTAAAAGTTTCTAAGAAGTTGCTCACTGTTCTCTACAACGTCAATCCTCCAAAGGAGCCCTCAACGTGCGCACCGAGTGCTCCTGACGCGGCCGAATAAATATGGGTATACACCAACTGAAGATGCCTGCCTTGCGAACCTGTATCCGTTTTTACGCCTCAGGGCCTATGGAAGAAGAAGGCTTGAAGGAAAAAAGCTATAGGTAATATTTACTACATTCGATTCGGTGCGGAAGCACGGATTTGTGCTACGCAGAAGACGACGATGAGCGGGCAGTGCTGCCGGACGGAGCAGATGGAAGTAATGATTGGTTTAGTTTTTGTTTATTGGGGTTTAACGTCCCAAAGCGACTCAGGCTATGAGGAACGCCGTAGTGAAGGGCTCCGGAAGTTAATGAAGACGACGAAGCGCGAGAGTGTGGTGCAGTTAGGCTTGTTCGGCTGTGGCGATAGCCTATAGTTTTATGCGAAGCATACTACTTTAGCTACCACTTCAGCCCTTCACCGTGGTTATGCGCCTCTAAATCACGTGATACATGACGTCACACCACGTGACATGATGACGTCACGACAGCAGAGAAACGGGGGCCCACCTCGCGCCGTCGCTGTGGTTGTGCGCCTCCAAATTACGCGACACGATGATGCCACACCACGTGACACGATGACGTCACGACAGATCGCCGTCACGCACTGGGAGAGGGAGAACGATGCCATCGCACAGACGCCGGAATGTCCTCGAGCGGCATTCCCGCGCATTTCGAACGCGCGTTCACACTCGGTGTAGGTGAAACGCTCGCTCCACCGGGCAGGCGGACGCGGCTTCCGTGGCAATCCAGGCGCTCACCCAACGCGCGTCTCGGGGGTTAGTCGGCGTTCCGCTGTAGCCATGCCGTTGTCTTCCCCCACGACGAAGGCTTCTAGTGGTTGTATTAAAATGACCAAGTATTCAACCAAGGAAAGCCATGTATTACCAAGCCTAGCCATCAATATGCTTCGCATCTGACTAGGCTTAACCTTAGCTAAGCCTCAGCCATTTTTTTTTTCAACGTGATATTTACGAGGTTATGTGTGTACAGAAGGGGCTGTATATACAGTTTGTTTACAAATACCTCAGCTAGTGGCTGCGCTCCACTAGCTTGACAGAAGACAACCAATCTAAAAAGGTGGCAGCGATAGGCACCTTATCAATAGCAGAAATCAGTCCGGCAGAAAGTCTTCGTGAATAAAGAAAAAAAAAGCGGCGATAGACTAGTGGTCTCACGCAGAGGCCTTTGAAGCTGATCTGTTCGCGCTGCCGCGGGTTCGACTCCCAGTCGTGCTTTTTCTGCCTCTTTTTTTCTACGCTCCCGAGGTGCAGATACAAGATTCGATTTTGCTAGGTTCTGAACCTCTAGGTTGGTGCTTTCGCATCAATAATATTGTAGGGGACAGGCAGAGACCTGTTCCGAGTATTTAGCGCTATTTTCTAGGCGCCAATAAGGGCAGCGTTCAAAACGTGTTTGCGGCGCCAGTTGTGTCGCGAGTACCCGTTTTGCTTTTCCCACATGAGACATGAGCACTGAGGTCACAGCATTCAGTGTACAGCTTCTCCTCATAACAACGATGCTTTGTTGTGGAGAATAGATACGCCAGACCGCGAATTCGGCAGCCACATTTTTAACTGTAGCCGCCGTTAAATGAACGGAAGTCCTTTTGCGCGTTCGTTTTCCGCCTCTGTCACTCACCTTAACCTTGCGAAACCAGAGGGACATGCGTATCCTGAGGAAACATTGCCCAGCGGTCAAAGGAAAATGAAAACCGCACTGCACGTGAGAAACACACCGCACTCGCAGCGGTCCGTACGTAGCGAGGGCAGCGGCGAACCGTGACTTTCCAGTGACTTTGGCAACTTGACGAGGCACAGCGGACTGTGAGAACCGTGCTGCCTAACAACGTTTGGCGGCCAACCTGACCGAGCTGCCTTAGTTTCTGTGCACATGTGCGCGCGCCGGCGCTAAAAGTTTGAATCGCCCGGAGAATTGCTCCATGTGGGCCCCTCTCGAGGTGGAAAGAGTTTTGCCCATGGTTTGTGGGGTGCTGACGAGAGCGGGTTATGCGCGATGATTTCAGTTATTTTCCAGAATTCGGGGCACGCCCCTGGATCACCGCACGAGCCCACTGCGCTCAAGTGTCCTCAAGGTCCATAACAGGTCCCCCAAATGTCCCCAAGGTCTATAACAGTGGCAGCCCGGCCGGTGGCGATGATCTGTACGGCCGCGTCCTCCGAGCACAGCGGGGTCTCCCAGTCCTGCCAGGTCTTGAGGTTCTCTAGGCCCCGTGGGGGAGGGTCCGCCAGACAGAGGAAGAGGATGTTGAGGGAAGAGGAGAAGGCTTTTGGGCATAGGGTGCAGGCAGGAGTCTGGAAGGAAGGATGATAGCGGGCTAGGGTAAGGGATGAGGGTAGAGTGTGTGTGTCTGTAGTCTGCCAGAGTGTCGCGTGTTTGTTATCTAGGGAGGGGAGGGTGTAGAGCTTGCGTGAGGCTCTTTAGGCCTGCGTCAGCTCGCTGAAAGAGTGCATGCGCTCTTTCGCGAATCCCCGATCCGAGGCCGCCTTAGCCCGATGTAAAGAACCTCGGGCTAAAAGGTTGGCGGCCTCGTTTCCGGGATTCCAGGAGGGCGGCGGGGTGGGGGTGCATTGGAGGAGCCCAGTATGCCATGAGAGGTACATGGACTCGGCCTCGCGCAAAATATTTAGGACCGAAGTTTTGGAGCCTGTTAAAATGTGACCGGGCTTCCGTGCGGGTGATGGCAATTGTAATGGCGGCTTCCTCTGCAGCCTCTGCGGAGGTGTCTAAGGGGAGAGGTAGTGTGGGGAGGGCGGATGAACAGGAGTCCACCACAGTTGCTGTCGCTTCGTCACCAGTGCAGGCAGCGTTACGCTTGGTGGAGTGCCTTCGCACGGGCTGTACGGCGCTGCTCAAGGTGACACGGGTACGTATTCCAGGGGAGCGGCCTGATGAGCAAATTACCGATGAAGGGGTCGTGGGATGGCGAGGAGGGTTGGGTCGTTGGCCGGTATTTTGATTCCGAGGGAGCTAGTCCAGGATATAGCGGCCTGTGGAGGTTTGTGTGAGCCTAGCGAGCCTAGTACTAGGCATGAGCCCAGACTCATGCCTAGTAATCTGTCTGTGGGTGTATTGAGGGCAAGATGAAGTGCGACCTTGAATGCCTTGCGGATCAAGACATCCAAAGCGTGTATGTCGTGTTTGGATAGTTGTACGTACGAGGTAGTGTATAGCACATGACTGAGGCCGAAGGTATGAATGAGGCGACACAGGTCGCGCTTCTTCAAGCCTCTGTGATGCCCCGAAACCCTGCGGATGAGGTGCGATATCGCGCCTACAACCTGCTTGAGTTTCTTGAGGGTAGTGGTGTTTTTGCCATCGTTCTGGATGTGCGGGCCCAATACACGGAGGGTGTCAACCTCAGGTACCGGGTCCTCATTCAGTTCAATGGCAATGAGGGAGCGGTACGTGGAGCGGCGGTTCTTAGGCCGGATGAGGAGCAGTTCGGATTTCTCTGGGGAGCAAGACAGTCCGACGTTCCGCACGTAATTTTGGATGAGGGTGGCTGCTTCCTGTAACGTGTTCTCTATGCCGCCGTCACTGCCGTGAGTGGTCCACAGGGTGATACCGTCGGCATAAAGAGTGTGCTTCAGGTGGGGAATAGTTGCCAGTTTTCAGGCGAGGGGGATAACGCTGGTGTTAACCATAACGATGGTGTTAAACAGGAAGGGTGAGAGGACGAAGCCTTGACGGGTGGAGATACTCTGAAGGGTGTAGGAGGGGGAAGGGAGAGGGCCGAGGTGTATCTCAGCTGTGCGGTTAGAGAGGAATAAGTTTGCGCGCGTACATTTTCTATTTAAAGCCGTGAAAGGTAAGTTGAAGAGCAACTCTCATCAGTATGTGAAATTTTCTGGTTACGCTACAAGACGCAGAAATCCGTTTACTCTGCTTCCTTTCCAATAAAAAAAAAACATTTTTTTTTAATATTCATTCCTTCCTCGCTTTGTAGTCGAGTGGAACGGCCTTGACAGTACGTGGATAGAATTGGACGGCGTGGATGAATTTCAGACGTTCATTGAACATAGAATGTGCACTCCGTTCCTTTTCGTTTATTGTTTTTAATGCACTGATTTCATTTTGTGCCTGCCATTTGATTTGATTTGATTTGATTTGACATGTACTATGCCTTTTTTTCATTCATTGTTTAACTTCATATTTCGATATTTAGTGATTTGAGCCCCACCCTGCCACGGCCCTTCCTTTGGACTAGAAGTATTGTAAATAAATAAATAAACAAGTGAGGAATTCTTGAATGTAGGTGCACGTGCGGGCCCCCACATTCAATGGGGATAGGGCAGCCAGGTTAGATTTTAGCTTTTATTGGGGTTTAACGTCCCAAAGCGACTGAGGCTATGAGAGACGCCGTAGTGGAGGGCTCCGGAAATTTCGACCACCTATAGGGTTCTTTAACGTGCACTGACATCGCACAGTACACGGGCCTCTAACGTTTCGCCTGCATCTGGTCGCCTGATGTTCAATGCCGAAAGCTTTAGAAAGATCCAACGCTAAGATTGCCTTTGTGTGACCCGGAAGAAGTGGGTAGAGTGTGAGTTGCAACATGGCGTCCTGTGCGGGCAGATCGACGAGAGCAGGTTATTCGCGATGATTTCATTTTCCTGCATCGATTAGGTACAGAACTGTTGCGCACCGCTACAGATCGACGTATTCAGCCCGAAATGGCTTTCGGGCGCTGCTCTGGGGTTCCTGATATCCCTTTTTAAGAAAATTTTCTGGAGTAAAAACGTCTTGTCGGTACGTAGCTTTCAATGCTTATAAGATTGGGAATTGGAGAAACTGATATATTTGTGTTGTATTCCATCTTCTGTCATTCTGTTTCCCTTTAGGTATTACATGTCCTGTATATGAATGGGCGCAGGCCCTTGCCATGCCCAGTTTTCAGGCCTTTTGCCCTCGCCCAGCACTGAAGACCCATGAGAATTCAAATTCAAATTTTATATTGCCACCATGGTACAGATGATGGCGGGGACCCGTAGTAAAAGGTGCCGTTTGACAGCTTGACAAGGCCACGGGCCCCCACTTTGACACCAATGCAGTGGTTTTTTTTTTTTTCAGGCACGCGCAAAAAAAAAAGAAAATACAAGAAGTACCGATAACAAAGGAAAAAAAATACATATAGCAGAGCTCTTATCAGGTTACAGTAGTCAGCATAAAATCAACAGCATTGTCCTGGCTGGAAAGAAAACTTACAATGATGGTGGAAGAAAGAAGAATTAGGTAAACAAATCACAGAAAAAAAAGGTTAGGTGTAGTGTAAAAAAATACTCGAACAGTTTGTGGCGTGTTGTATTTTGAGATCAATATCGTTTTGTGCGAGTTTGTTAAGAAGTCGCGGTAGTTTATTTTCTAATGCTTGATTACCATAGAAAGTTCTGTATGTTTTTACGTTCCATTGCGCTATATTTCTTGTGCTGTACATTGCATCTCGTTTTTCTAAACCAGCTAATTTGGATAGAAAAGATATATTGTTCAACACCTCATTTTTCACACACTTGCTAAGACGATAGTCATAAAGCTTAGTAATTGGAAGCAAGATATACTTTAAGAAAAGAAAAGAATGTCGTTCGATTAAGAAAATCTCATGATGCTCTTGTATATAATGCGCTCTGGAAACTTGCACGAATATGGAGTTAGAGAAATGACTACTTGGCCGTATTGGTATTGCCTGCCATTAAATTTGTATAATGGTACGACTTTCGCAAGTTTGCGATATGCGCGGACTATGCCAGAAGCTGCGGATTTCTTAATAATTGCAGCCAAGTACCGCGATGTCCACAACGAGTACCGTATAAGAACAGAGTACTAAATAGTCATGCCCTGCACAATTTTTTATCCAGGCTGAGTATAAAGTTCAGAACACCTTCCGCGTTAACAGCAACGTCATTGATTAGAGGTGATGGAATAAAATCAAGAAAATAACATCCGTCATTTACCACATCGTACCATTGGTTGTTCATTTGATTAAAAGATATTGATGTGAGTTTGGTGTGCGTGTTTCTCGGGGGTGATCTTGGACTCAGCATCTGTCGGGCCATTCTTTTTTCAGTTTCCTGTTGTCGTCTGCCGACTACCACCTGCTTTGTAAGCACAGCGTGGGTTCTTAAAGGAGTGGCAGTGAAGACGTCTCCTAGAACTGCTAGGCCTCGACAGATTCAAGGCACTCGGAGATGGCCCCGAAAAAAGAACGCGTCAGCTTTGAGAGCAGGCAGTTGACCATCCCGCGCGCGACCGTGAACAAGATGCTCAGGGAATTGTTCCCCAAGCTGCACGTAGGCAACGAAGCGCGCGAGCTCATCGCGGCCTGCTGCAAGGAGTTCGTCCACCGCCTCTCGGCCGAAGCCAACCGCGTCTGCAGCCGCCAGGACAAGAAGGTCATCTCCCCGGACCACGTGCTGGGAGCGCTGGACCGTCTGGGCTTCGGCGCCTACCGCCACGACCTGGAGGCGGTGCTCAAGGACTGCACGGCGGCGGCGGCCAAGCGTAGGCGCCAGAGCACGCGCCTCAAGGACCTCGGCATCCCCGACGAGCAGCTGCTGCGGCAGCAGCAGGAGCTCTTCGCCGAGGCGCGTCAGCAGCTGGCGCAACAGGAGTGGGAGCTGGCGGAGCAGCAGCAACAGCAGCAGATTATGCGTAGCCTCAGCGGGCAAGACGAGGACGCGCAGTGATGACCTGCCTGACTCGAAGCACCGTGGCGGCAGCTTTCTCTCCGCGTTCGTAGCCCGCGCGAGGCCGCGACCTCTGGCTTTCTCCAGGGCACGCAGACGGGGTCGCTGAATAAACGAACCGTGAGCTTGAATCCCGCTCTTTTATTGCGTACGCAATACTGCGCCAGGTTTCGAGCCGCCGCGTAGCTTCCGGCGGCGGCCACGGTTGACCTTTAGCCGCAGCGAGGTCAGATGGAGCGCCGTTGCCATAGCAACCGTCTCAGCCGCGCTCCACCAGGCGGCAGGACCGTCGCTGCGCCGCCGCCGCTGCCGCGCGCCTAGTCGCGCGTGTGTCGGAATGAGGAGAGAGGAAGCGGGAGGGAAATGGGGAATAAATACGCGCGTTTGCATCGGGCAAAACAGTTGCTGCTTGCTTATGCAACTTGCCCGGTTTAACCAGAGCTAAACCTCAGCTAAATTTTTGTTCATTTCCTCAGCGCATGCAGTCGAACAGGTGCCTCTTAGTTTTTTTTTTTTTGCACGAAGCCGTTCTTGTGCATGACATGGAAAAATCAGCAAGAAAAAAAAATATCGATTGCACAGCATCAAAACTGCTCAGTACCATTGAGAAATTTCGGTTCTCTCATATAGGTCAAGAAAACAACTTCTGCAAATAATGTTAACACACTCGTTAAAAGCAACCCACATTAGCACTTGCTCATTACAGCAGCAATCATTCCGTCTTTATAAAATACTTCCTCAATTTTTTTTAATTTCTCACTGACTACATTTACACTCGCTGGCAATGAGGGGCACGCTGCGGCGACGGTGTTTTATTATTCATGCGAAGCCTGAGAAGAAGCCAGAAGAAGACAAGCCATCCGTTTCTGTTGCTGAAGTTGCTGTCAGCTAAAAAAGAGAAAAAAAATAAAAGACCGAACGAATGCGTGTTCCTTTCTAATCACTATACTGCAGCATCGAAGAGAGATAAAGAACAACTTGATCTTTTTCTCAAGGTCGGCTCCGACCGCCCAGAGAAAGGGAATTACTGCTCCTCTCCTAGCACTCACGGACGTACGAAGCCAGGAGTGGTAGTAGGCATGATTTGGTCCCCTGCGATGGCCCACGTGATCAGGGTTGCTGCTCTTTACTGATTGTTACGTCACAGCACACCCCGGTGCTCAGAAACCGAAACCGAGATCACTCAGCATAAATACAAAATAAATTATTCACCGCGCATATGTTATTCGTGGAGGGTATATCACGCGTACTGGGGTAATACGCAACGTTTGAAACAAAGAACCCTCCAGCCACAAGTTTGTTGTCTCCACCCTTTTAAGGGGTCCCGTTTAGTGGCTTGGATGTGCGGGCACTCACAAATGGTGTGCTTGTTGGTGGGATGTGGATGGCAATATGTGCAATTTGGCCTTCCGGGTAGACCACGAATGTAGTGTTTATAGCCTTGTGTCAACAGTGTGTGTGCTTGGGCGCGACGGACGGTGCAGCCCTCCTCACGTGTCATGTGTATGGGTGGGCAGGGGAATGCTCTTCGGTTGTGTAATCACTATTTTAGTGTTTTTTATTATTAGAGAGTTTTAGTATAGCGTTAGCGTGATAGCGGACCTAAGGGAAATTACGTTAGCGTGCCGCAAGCAACTTATGCCCACAGACAGTTTTAGTATAGCGTTTTGAAAACGTTAAACGCCATCTGCTTGACATGGATGCGAATGGTCCTTCTAAAATGGTCGACACGACCGCTAACTTGCCAAATTATAATACTTCCGAGTTTTTTATACGAATTATTAGTGCAGTGTTCATTTTCATCTGCAAAATGACCCCGAAATTACAATAAAATGAAATAAAAACGTAAAACAGTGGCGCCATCTAGTAAAGGCAATGTTAACTACAAGCCGTTGGAGCAAGAATATTTGCCATCGCATGACGTCTCATGTTCAAAAAACTTATGTAAATTTAATATAAACTCCTTTTACATAATTTAAGTCCATAAAACATCGCGAAAAACCTCCAAATCTATTTTTGTCTCGTTCCAGACGTTTTTGCTAGGTTTCTGCTGCGTTTCGGGCCGTTGCAGACGGTAGCAGTGCAGCTTGAGTTTCCATTAGGCTTGCGCGCTCCAGAATCGAGAGCGTATCTCAAAAACTGGGCTGAATTGCAGCTTAAACTTTATCGTCGAAGCAAGGTAAGTCATAGCGAAAACCAACAACACCAGTAGTTGCCGGTAAGCATGCCGACTGGAATCGCAAGAGCTGCTGAATGGGCTGAAGCGGGCGGCTCTCGCTTGAAAGGACGCCGCCATGTTTCCACGCTAAGGGCGCAAAAGCCGCAAAGCTAAATTCTGAAAATTGCGTGCGTACGCTAACGCTATTTCCCCGTTAGCGTTCTGCGCATGCGCACTCTGGACCCGCTATTCCGCTATGCACGCAATTACGCAAAGCCCGCAATACTAAAACTCTCTATTATTAGACTCTTGCTCGTCTTGTGATGGGGGATTGTAGTGGCTTCTGTAGGTGCTACAATTTCACAAGCGTTTGCGGGTAGGTAGGCTGTAAACGCTGATTGGTTAAAAAAATATGACGTCATATACGTGACGTTAAAGGTCACGCGATATTTAATGACGTCATGTCCGGTTGGGGACAGGCATATTTTCCCAAGATTTTTCCCCGCCACCGCTCGTCGCGGACGGGGCTGCTCGCGAGGCAAGGGGGCAGCGTGAAGCGTCGCCTCCTCGGCGTTTCCCCGTCATGTCTTTCGACCCGCCGCGGTGGCTCAGTGGCTATGGCGCTCGGCCGCTGATCCGAAAGACGCGGGTTCGATCCCGGTCGGGGTGGTCGAATTTCGATGGAGGCGAAATTCTAGAGGCCCGTGTACAGTGCGATGTCAGTGCACGTTGAAGAGCCCCAGGGGGTCGAAATTTCCGGAGCCCTCCACTACGGCTTCCCTCATAGCCTGAGTCGCTTTGCGACGTTAAAACCCCAATGAACCACAAACCCATGCTCTTCAGAGCGCGCGTGAGGTTAAAAAATTATGGCTGAGGCTTAGCTAAGGTTAAGCCTAGTCAGATGCGAAGCATATTGGTGGCTAGGCTTGGTAATACATGGCTTTCCTTGGTTGCATACTTGGTCATTTTAATACAACCACTAGAAGCCTTCGTCGTGGGGGAAGACAACGGCATGGCTACAGCGGAACGCCGACTAACCCCGAGACGCGCGTTGAGTGAGCGTCTGGATTGCCACGGAAGCCGCGTCTGCCTGCCCGGTGGAGCGAGCGTTTCACCTACACCGAGTGTGAACGCGCGTTCGAAATGCGCGGGAATGCCGCTCGAGGACATTCCGGCGTCTGTGCGATGGCATCGTCACGACGACGTCACGGTGTCACGTGGCGTGACGGCTAGGGGTCCCACGGCGACGGCGCGAGGTGGAGGCCGCCTCTCTCATCCGATGTCACGTGGTGTGACGTCCCGGTGTCACGTGGTGTGACGTCACGGTGCCACGTGGTGTGACGTCACAGTGTCACGTGGTGTGACGTCTAGGGGTCCCACGCCGACGGCGTGAGTGGTAGCTCTAGCAATATGCTTCGCATAAAAGCGCTCCTGTCGCGCTGCGCTGTCACGCTGCATGCCTGCTTCTGTGCATTTCTTGCAGACTCCTTTCCGTCATGCTTAGCTATACTTTTGACCAAAAGGCTTCTTATACAGTTATTTCAAGTTTTATTGCTATGTATAAAGAATATGTTTGTAGCAGGTGCTTGAGCCCGAACAAAAGAAAACTTTTTTATTCCCCTTCAGTATTCCTGCTTATCGAGACTTGAGCATTTATATTTGCAGTACAACTTTTTTCAGGCATCTTAACTGATGCTTCGATGTGTTTGGTAGATATTCATCTTCGGACATTTCATGTCTGTTGGATAAAAAAATATATGAAATAATATTTCACTGCATCAATTGTGACTGAGGCAACTAGCATCACGTATAGCATGCTCTTGAAATTCCTCTAGCTGTTGTACAGGAGTCTGTAATTGGCTTCATTGTAGCTTCATACTTGCACCATTTAAACTCTGCACATAGCTCTTTTTTCACAAAAGGAAATGTGGTTAGGTTTCTGAATAGAGCTGTGCACGGGCCGCAGTTTCGAACCCGCGCCCGGCCCGGGCCCTACCCTACCGGAAGGAAGCCCGGCCCCGAAGGACCCTGAGCACGCTCGGGCCCGGCCTGCAAAGCGGCGACGACACAAAAAGAGAATTTCAGGAAAATTAGTTTATTTCAATGACATTCAAATTTTGACTTCGCATTCCAGATCACAGTTTGCGAATATACACCAGACACAACGCATAAAGGTATAGATTTATCACTCTAAGTTAATATGCAAGAACAAGTTGTTCATTGATGATGGCTTGATCGAAACAAGAGAGGCTCTCCTTCATTACGAATCCTACGGCGCTGAAATTTTTCTCGCTGCTTGAACTGGTTGCCGCAACGGCTAATACTTTCATAGCAGGAAAAGAAACGCTTGAAGTCAGTGTTGCCAGATGGCGCGAAGTGCCGTAGCCAAAAAATAGAAAAATTATAGCCCAAAAATAGCCAACCATAAAACCAGGCTAAGACAGTTAGTAGCCAAAATGTAGCCAACACGAGCCGTTGGAAATAGGAAATGTTTTTTATTTGCAATTGAAAATCCGAACAGAAAACAGCACACGTGTGAGTAAAAATACATACGATGACCGCATCAAGTGACTCAGCAGAAAGCGAAACACATCACACTTGTAAAAAAAAGCGGGTTGACTAGGCTCAAAAAATCTTACCCGCCTAGACACATGGTGACTCAAGGAGCACGTTTCACTGACCCCGGCCGCGGCGGCTGAATTACGATGGAGGCGAAATTCTAGAGGCCAGTGTACAGTGCGATGTCGGTGCACTTTAAAGAACCCCCGGTGGTCGAAATTTCCGGAGCCCTTCACTACGGCGTCCCTCATAGCCTGAGTCGCTTTGGGGTGTTAAACCCCAATAGATCAAATCACTCTTACCGCACACCAGTTTATGCCCTTCATTCATTCACATCACTACTCGTACATGACAGCACTGCTAAACTTCTCCAAGAAGCGCGAGCTAGGTTCAAAATTGTTGCAGCGCCCGTACTTTAAGCCACATCGCACATGGAGTATCATCTCCAAATTACGCACGCTAATTTGTTGCGGCGGTCTGTTTCAGTTGCGGTGACCAGACTGAACACTCTCTCTACAGCGGCGTTTGAAATTGGGAAGCACAGGAGTGCGAAGGCAACTGCCGACAAGTTAGGCAAGAGAGGTTCGCCTGCACTGTTAGCGAGTTTCGTGACCGCTCGCCAGAATTCACACACACTGTCACTCATTGCGAGAGACGGGAGCATCGACTGCAAAATTCCGTACTCGATTTCAATGGTTGATGTGCAACTCGGTTCTGCAACAATGGAAATCACTCTATTGAATGTGCGAAACGGCGTGTCACGAATGCATCTGGGCGTCAACAGTTTGAAGTTCTGCAGTAGCTCTAGGTTGTCAGGCAGCCTTTTGAGTAGTGATTTGATGCACGCCACAAGGTACACACGACAGCGGTCCAGCATCTGGTCCTTCTCGCCGTCTGAAAGCGCGCTCTTGTGAAAGGCGTCAAGGAAAACAGTTCCGTGATTACACGCACGTATGTGAAGCAAGTGCTTCTCCCAATCTGCAGTTGGACTAGCATGCTCCTTCAGGACCACTCTAAACAGCATCGATTTGACATGCATATCTAAATCTTCAAAAAGCTTGACTGGGTCAGGATTTTCCGATTGAAATAGCCTAGTGACTCTGTCGAATTCCGAGATGATGGGCTGAATGAAAAGCATGCAGAGATAATTTTTTTCGTCTTGAAACATCTCGTGCAGTAGTCGTGCTGTATAGCACCGCTCTGTGCTTTGAGCTAGGTGAAAATGCAACCGTAGCTCCGTCCACTGGTCGATAATACGATTCACAGCTGCAGCAACACTGAGCCAACTCGTGTTCGCTATGCTGACCAACCTGATTGAGTCAGTCTCATTGATAGCAGAGTAAATAAGGCGATACTGCTCTCGCCGTTTTGGTGAACACGAGAACCAATTATAGCACTCCCGCACAAGAAACCCAATGTTAGCAGGAAGAGCAGCGGTTGCTTCACTGGAGGTCAGGTGAAGGGAATGACAAATACACTTCGCAAGAATCAGTTTTGGGTTTTCCTCTTTTGGCAGAGAATATAACGAGTGGTGTCGTCCGCACATCACACTGGCACCGTCCGCACCAATGCCAACACATTTTGCTAAATCTAGATTGCATAACTCAAGGAAAGATTTGAGTTCCACAAACATGCCGTGTTAAGGTCGTAGTACACGGGCCTGGAAAGACTACTTCCAGACGTGTGTCATCGGGAAGCAAGATGCGGTGTCAAGGTCGGAAAACACGGGCCTGGGAGAGATTACTACCAGACGTGGGTCGTCGTCAAGCAAAGACGCGGCGAAAGCTAAGCACCGGCGGAAGCAGCGACTGCGGCGGCGTCCTGTGGCCGAGTCTACCAGGGGTCGCCGAACGACGGAGCCGTGCTCACAAGATCAAGCTGTTGCTGCTCATCGAAAGACGGCTGTGTCCGTCGACAGAGGCCTCGTGCTTCGGACATCCGGCGGGGGAATACGAGGACGGTCGTTCACCTGCTGGGAGAGAGCGAGAGAGCCCGGCACCGCCTCTGCCATGGGTGTTACCACCAGCGTCATCAACTGCCCATCCGATTGGACAGCGTGCTTCGAACTTCTTTCCCCAGTCAGGGATCTGGGGAATGCGAACGTTATTTAACGGGATGTTTTTGCACTCCCGTTTCGACTGTATGTAGAATAAACCTTCTGTACAGTTTCCTCCTTAATGGAGTTCGCCATCTTCCTTCGGAGCCCGGACCTGCGGCCCTGATTGACCCACGCAACTCCAGGGCCCCTCCGTCCTCAACAGCCGTTAGCAGACGCATCAGTGATAGGAATTAGTCCCAAAAACCTGGTTTGAAAATCATCTGCTTTCATAGAAAAGTACCGAACGACAACGCCCATCTCTTTTTCGCATGAAATGTCTGTGCTCTCGTCAATGATAAGGGAGTAGGGCTGCTCTCCGATGTCTTCGAGTAGCATCTCGCGGAAAGTAGGTCCAAGAACCTTCGAGACCAAGGCCGTACACTTGGTGCGTCCTAGCGTTACTCCGCTCGCAACAGTTGATTCGGGAAACGTGGTTGCCAACAGCGGAGCCAAGTGATCCGCAGAGCACAGCGAGCTATGTGCACGGCGACATGCGCTGCCAGGCGCAGCTCTGCAATCTTCAGCTGAGTTGGTTGATGTTGGCTTTGAAGGCCCGGGCTTGAAGTGCGACTCGATAGGCCTGGTTACAGCCGCAAGCTTCATCGATTGCATGTTTTGAATGTGCTTGTGCCTCTTAACATGGACCTTGAGATCCTGCACGTGCGGCCTCAGCTTCAACTTGCATGCCTTGCAGTATGCCATGTCGATGGCGTCCCCATTGCCCTCCTGCCTCGAAGGCATGATCCAATCTATTTTTTTTAAATTGCAAATTGTGAATTTATGCCATAAATTTGTCGCAGACTATAAAATCAGCTAATAGCAGGTGCTTACCTTTGAAATCTGGATTCTGCTCCCATTCTTTCTGGTACTTCCTTGCGTATTTCGCCCACTTCCCCATTTTGCACAGGCGAAGAGGCGAGACAAGCACACGGAGCGAGCACAACAGCGTCAACAGCAGCAGATTTCAGGCACGCAGCATGCTTTCAAAGAGGCAAGCCGCAGACCGGCTTTGGCTAAAGCTCCGTATGCAGAATCCCTAGCCAACAAAAGCCGGGACATTCAGCATGGAAACACGTGCACGGAAGCAAAGAATGCAAGCAAAACGCGAGAAAGCTACAGCATCTTCTAACCAAACGTAGCGCACTTCCTAAAAGACGTTTTTGTTACCATTCAAATTTTCAGGGAGCGTATAGCCCAAAAATAGCCATGTTTGCGGTCGTTTCAGGCCAGCTCGCGCAGTGTCACGTTGCGCCGTGAGGTACCCGGCCTGAACTGTTAGTGATGCGTAACATATTTGTACGTTGTTGAATACGTCAGCGACCACTTATTTTTGTGAAGCGCGTATTGTGCATGAAGCTTGCAGCAGAATTCTTCTGCGCCGTGTTATAACCGAGCTGCCTCAACTCGTCAGCAAAACTGGCGTATTGTGCATGAAGCTTGCAGCAGAATTCTTCTGCGCTGTGTTATGACCGAGCTGCCTCAACTCGGCAGCAAAACTGGCGTATTGTGCATGAAGCTTGCAGCAGAATTCTTCTGCGCCGTGTTATAACCGAGCTGCCTCAACTCGGCAGCAAAACTGGCGTATTGTGCATGAAGCTTGCAGCAGAATTCTTCTGCGCCGTGTTATAACCGAGCTGCCTCAACTCGGCAGCAAAACTGGCGTATTGTGCATGAAGCTTGCAGCAGAATCCTTCTGCGCCGTGTTATAACCGAGCTGCCTCAACTCGGCAGCAAAACTGGCGTATTGTGCATGAAGCTTGCAGCGCATGCGCAGAATTCTTCTGCGCCGTGTTATAACCGAGCTGCCTCAACTCGGCAGCAAAACTGGCGTATTGTGCATGAAGCTTGCAGCAGAATTCTTCTGCGCCGTGTTATAACCGAGCTGTCTCAACTCGGCAGCAAAACTGGCGTATTGTGCATGAAGCTTGCAGCAGAATTCTTCTGCGCCGTGTTATAACCGAGCTGCCTCAACTCGGCAGCAAAACTGGCGTATTGTGCATGAAGCTTGCAGCAGAATTCTTCTGCGCCGTGTTATAACCGAGCTGCCTCAACTCGGCAGCAAAACTGGCGTATTGTGCATGAAGCTTGCAGCAGAATTCTTCTGCGCCGTGTTATAACCGAGCTGTCTCAACTCGGCAGCAAAACTGGCGTATTGTGCATGAAGCTTGCAGCAGAATTCTTCTGCGCCGTGTTATAACCGAGCTGCCTCAACTCGGCAGCAAAACTGGCGTATTGTGCATGAAGCTTGCAGCAGAATTCTTCTGCGCCGTGTTATAACCGAGCTGCCTCAACTCGGCAGCAAAACTGGCTGGCTGCGCTGCACGCAAGAACGTACACGACTTGCAGCTTTTAATATCAGTTGATAACTGTCAGCTAGTCATGCAGGGCACATCGTGGATAAACAGCACGATTGATTACCGAAATTCCAGAACTGCCACCGCAGAAATAGATAAATCAAGCGCCTAGCTGTAGTTCGCGAACTGCTGACGCTTCCCAGACGTACGGTCTTTAAGCAGAAAGGCAAAGCGTCATAGCTGCCTTATTTACCTGACAGAACGGCCAAAAAAATACTGCCATGCGCTCGCAGCACGAGCGGCAGACACAGCGAGAATGTTTTGCAGTTTTGATTGTAGCTACGTAGCGCTGCTTCGTATGCACAAGACCGTTTTCGCAGCAACGCAGTGTGCAACCATTCCGCTAGATTCAGTTGTAACACGTAACTTTAAGCAGGTAGAGATGACAAGTTAAGCTACAGCTAAGTGAACAGACCCTTCGAATTACTCACCTCTTCAAAAACGGCACTTCGGCCGTCGGCACCGCGGACGTCGGCACCCACAGCACGGCGCTTGGACTCACCCGCTTGTCAAGTAATTGCACCCTCTCATAGGTTTATATCCTTTAATTCCTTGGCCTGCCAGCAAACTTAAGCCGTGCACAAGGTGGGCTTCGATACCGGTGAATTCAACGCGCGGCAGCAGTCTTGTATACGTCGCACACCATGCCGGTGCCTCCGCATTCCTACGGGGGTCGACCTTTTCACAAAGTAGAACCTTCTGAGCGTGCCCGCTCTTTTCTGCTTCGCACAGTTCACGGAATATTCACTCAGTCACGCGGCGGCACGGGTCGGACAGAAATTACGTGCGGCGAGACGCGAAATACACTCACATTTCACCCATCACCAGCTATTCAAACGCTGCGACTGGCTGCGGCGGCCGCGCGCGCGACCACCAACATGGCGAATGCCGCGCCGGCCGCTAGCGCCCCTTGCGGATGACGTCATGTGAATACCTCCTATAAATAGCCCAATCTGATAACACTGCAGTTGAAGTACGAGGGGGCGTGCCAAGACAGGAAGACTTTTTGATTTGCCAGAGGATAAGCGAGCGAATAAGCGACAGCACGGCGCTATCCTGCGAATGCCGATGTGGCCCTGCTTCTGATATTCACGGGAAGGCACGGTGCTGTGTTCACTTCGCTGACAAGCGATTACGGCGAAACGCAGCAACCAAGGCTGCACCAGAATAGTACGAGCCGTAGTGGAGGCACCAGTGGCATTCTTCTAATGCCATTCATGTGGTGGGGGGCCCCCCTTCGCTCTCGCCCGCGACTATTGTCTGTCTCCCCTGCCTGAACCGGAGAGAGTAGCTCCTGCCGGGGAGACGGACAAGAGAGAAGGCAGCCGGCTCTGCGGTGCGCTGCAAAGAGTCTTTCCTAGAATGGCACCGCAAAGCGTCCCATCGTTACC
This sequence comes from Amblyomma mixtum, assembly GCF_055824585.1. Classification (NCBI taxonomy): domain Eukaryota; kingdom Metazoa; phylum Arthropoda; class Arachnida; order Ixodida; family Ixodidae; genus Amblyomma; species Amblyomma mixtum. The sequence goes on along the minus strand of NC_143012.1, from coordinate 179,245,470 downwards.
TTCCCTCGATACCGACAGTGGCGAGTGGAAGAATTTAACCCTTTCCCGAGGTGCTGCTGCGAAGTTCTCCTTGTCGAAGTTCTCCACGCCACTCTTTGAGCGCACAAAGATAATCGGAAGGGCCAAAGAACAGAAAACACGTGAGGTCATCGAAGCCTGGCAGATTGATAGATATGGGCCCGAAAAGTGTGTAAGCGAGGCTTCGGTCCATCTGTACAAGAAGGAACTGAAGTTCCTGAACTCGATTAGATAGAGATTGCTTGTTGCGCATGCGTAGGGTTGGTGATGGAAGGAAGATGTGTTTCAATAAACAGTTGCAAGTCCGCGCTCGTCCTGTCTACTTCTTCCCTGTGTATCGTCCTTTGCGTGGATTTCGTTCTTAGTTCTCCTTGTCGGCCTCGGTCAACGACCAGTCTTCTAGCAATACCGTAATCCATTCAAAAAGCTTCCCTGGACACCGTGACCCCGCGACCTCGCGTTCGCCGTACGCAGCCCTGCCTCCGCTTCCCAGAACCTTCCATTCTTCTTACCTTTCCAACTGCACGGCGCCCAAAACTGGTTGCATTTCCCCAACGTTGGTACCTGTTAGAACCGAAAATGCGTTTCGAGCCAAACTAGCTTTTTTTTTTTTTAGCGTTTGTGCTATTTTCCCGTCCTCGTTCCTCGCTTTGCGCTTTGCATCAAACGGCCGTGGCTTGTACAAATCACTTCCTGCTGTGTGCATTCAAGACGCCCGGCGCACCATGGCCATATTCGCACTTCCACATATGACACATGCTTTGCCCAGCTTAGAGCCCTGGGTGTTTGGTTGTAAGGCCGTATGGCGCGTATTGCATTCCCATCAGGGAGAATTAAAATATGAGAAAATTCATCGCAATCGATTTCCTTGTATTCTCCAAGTAAATTACTTCTATACTCTTCTATACTCTTCCTCTGATCTGAAGTGACCAAAAGATAAAACAACTCAGTGTGTAAAAATGGTGAATGCAAAAATGCACTACTTTTGTGCAAAATTCAAAGGAAGTGCACCTAAATTGGCACAAGTGCATGGCCAATTAAGGAAAAAAAAAAAACAAGGGCAAAGGACGGAGACGCAGAACAGGAACACAGGACGACGCTGTGTTCTGTGTTCCCAGTTCTGTGTTCCCAGTTCTGTGTCCCCGTCCTTTGCACTGGTTTTCTTTCTACAATCGTGCACCAACGAACTCGCCCAGCTCTCCACTCTACTGGACCAATTAGGGCATCAAGCTTCACAGTGCATTAGTGTTATATCTTACGCTACATATTTTAGAATTGTTTTTGCTTCTAAACAGGTGTAAGAGCTAGTCAGCATACACGTCTTTCATTCATTTAGGAACAAAGCAGCGCAGTTAAGAAAGTTACTCCCTCCTGCCAGTGAAAATTTAAAAAATGCGGTGTTTTTCAGCACCAGTATAAAATCCTTACTTGCTGACGGCATGTTGAAATTTTTTTTAATGCACCATAATAATCATCTCATGAAGCCCCAGCTCTCGTGGCTCAGGACGAAGAGTATGATGATTTATAGCAATATTTAAAGTGCATTTATGAACCGAGTTCTTATTGGTCTAACGTTCCCCTAAGCAAATAAAACTGAAAATTATGATAATTTTGATAGTGCCTTTATGGAGCTAACACCATCAGGAAGTGGTAAATAAACAAAAAAGTAAATTCTTTGATAAAGGCCTGTACGCTCCACTTGTGCTGCTCATTTATTTCATGCTGTCCATTTTCTCAGTGCAGTGTCTTCTTTAATAGGCATATTTCTGGCTCATTACATTCTTTGCTTCGGTTGACAATTCTTCTTTTAGCTACATTTCATCCACTGTCCTGCCATGATCTCAATTCAAACGTGATTTGTGTTTTGACATTTTGCTTTGTCCGGGCTCCTGCAATGTCCTAGTAGATACGAACGATGTGGAGACCTGTATCAAGCTGTTGTACTATATTTCAGTCTAACCTCCTCGATCACGATCACCTAAGCCTTGCCAAGCTGTTGCCATACTTTTTATGGAAACACTTAAAAACAAAGCACCATGATCTAGTTTAGTATTGTTTTGTTTGCCGATTTCAATTTTTCGAACATACCAACTCCCCTTTAATGTCCCCGTTCTCGTTTCAAAGTCGCGAATTTTTAGATGCGCGCTCAGTATTCTCGTTAGTGCATTTGTGCACACAAGCGACTATAACAGGCAACGGGGCGAGTACGCTAGATTTAATTCTGACATAGTCTCACCTATTACATACCTGCCAGGCATCAGCAACCACTTGCTAATGCACTTTGACATTAATCTAGCCACTCCGAACACGAACAAGAAGAAAAATAATAATATGAGACTACAACAGAGCTAATTTTCAGCCGACAAATAATGAACTATTTTTTTTATCGATGCTTTGCCATAGCTTTGATGTCCGCAGCGTTCAAACCAACTGGAGCATGTTCACAGCTATAATCACCCAACTCACAGAACAATACACTCCTCAACGCACTGTTACCACCCACCCAATAGCTCGCTGGTGTAATAATCACATTAAACATTTATCTAACAAAAAGAAAGCCTCTACCGCATCGCAAAGTTCTCGCCAACTAGTGAGCGATGGACTTCGTATTCAGCGGCTTCCAACATGTATGTTCAGGCTCTCAAAAGCGCTAAAAGCACTTCCACTCACATGTAACCACCAATGTGAAAAATTCTGGCGTGTCATTAATCCTTCCACCGACGATAGCTTGCCTTATCTGATCCATTAGGCGACCTCATTCCTTCCGACATTTGCGCCACGATTCTTAACGGCGCATCCACTGACAGCTTTACATATGTCTACAACTCACCACTTCAACTGTGTTTTCATGCCACCTATAACTGTTGCTACTGCTGGTGTCAATAAGCTTACTGATGGACTCAGTGTTCATTCCTCCCCGGGTTATGACTGCGTTAACCCAAAGTTCTGAAAAAGCACTGCAGCTTATTCGCCCATTATATTAACCAAACTTCAGCAATCACTTGACCAGTCAACGCTGCCTACTGAGTGGAAGATCGGAAAGGTGGTTAGTCTAAAAATCCGGCAGCAAAGCATCCCCTAGTAATTTTCGTCCCATATCCCTTACCAGTACTTGTCCCAAAATGCTCAAACATATAATATTCACCAACTAAGCTTGTTAACTTCCTTTAATTGAACTCAGTTTTTACGTTAGCGCAACAAGGTTGTCGAAAACCTTACTCTTCGGAAACACAGTAAATATAGTTTACACATGCATTGCATTGTATTCTCAACCTATCATCACTAGTTGACTGTATATTTCTGGATTTTTCAAAAGCTTTCGACAATATATGTCACAAACTTTTGCCTCACAAACTAAAACAACTGAATATTGACTGTAACTTATTGAAATGAATTGAATGTCTACTTAATCGTTTACAATTTGTTTTTGCTAACGGTTATAACACCAGTTTTACAGAGGTGTCTTCCAGAGTTCCACAAGGTTCAGTTCATGGACCCCTACTGTTTCTAATTACCACTAATGATCCCCCCTCTCTTGTGGATTCTCATATTCACCTATCCGCTGATGTTTGCGTCATTTTCAGAAAAATAGCCAACGCTAACAACATTACATTACTTCAGTCAGACCTCAACACAATAGGGAAACTGGTGCAAAGAATGGTTAATGTAGCTAAATAATAACAAACGCAGAGTCATGCGTGTATCTAGAAAAACTTCCGTCCCACCTCACTACTGTACATCGACAAAAATTTAGTTGCAATCAGTGTCGTCATATAAATGCCTCGGCGTCCACATTGTTTCTTATCTTAACTGGCCTCTTCATACCGAGAACACCACTGAAAATGCTAATCGCATGCTTGGCTACTTACCTCGTAACTTTTTTAACGTTCTTTCTAATTTCAGACTATTGCTTTATCAAACACTAATACGATCCAAACTCGAGTATGCAACACTTAATTGTATGACACCCTGCTCATGACAACTTAATGGTCTTGAACTGGCGCAAAATAACTCAGTGCGTTTAATCCTTATTAACAACAACCGCACAGCGAGTATAACTACTATGAAGTCTAATATCTGCCTCCCATCGCTGACATCGCGTAGATAAATGTTTCGTATCACCCTGGTCCACAAGTTGTACCATCATCCCGCTCTTCGTGGTCACCTCATCCCCTAGCCAATTTCTGTATCCCGCCGCATTGATCATGATCACAAAGTCGGAATTTTGTCTTCCAACACGAAATGCTTCTCGCAGTCATTCCTGCCGCGAAGCTCATGTGACCGGAACCACCTTCCCGCAGAAGCTGCTGTGGCATTGAAAATTTAGTTCCGCGTAGCATTAGCTAACGTTGTATATTCAGGCTCTGTTTAACATTTATTTAATCATCTATATCTTTCTCTGTTTTTGTATATTTACCATTCCCCCTCTATAATGGTGAGCCTCTGTGCGTTCATCGAGCAGGCGGACTTGACTAACCGCTTGCTCTACGCCAGGTAGTGCACGCGTGACACGATTCACGAACGCTCCGTGGGTGCTACCTCGGACGGTATACGCGGCCGGGCGCCCCACCCCGGCCGCTAGTGCAGTGTGCCGCGCGCGCGATTAATCCGAGACAGGACGCTACGTGCGCGCGGCTATGTACATACAGTTTACTTCTTGTGTAAGTGATTGTGCGCAGTGGCCGCTCGCGCGCACTTATTTTCGGACAATGCTTGGACATTAGCGCGCGAGCGGCGCGAACTTGATTACTTTTGTATTTTGTAAATAGTGTACAAAGCTCTCCCCTGTCCTTTCTTGCTGTCGCTCCCCTCTATACTTCTCCTCACTATCCTCTCCCTTTCCCTTTCGTTTCCGCCGGCTGCAGCTCGGGTGCTTAAGATATCAGATAGCAATTGCCGCGGCCGGCAACACTCTTTTGCTTCATTTTTTTTTTTTTAAATAAACCACTACCACCACCACTGACGTGAAGGTTCATTTTTGACAGCCACAAAGTTCCATACCGTAGAGCGCATCATTATCGAATGCCAGCGAGCGCATTGCCTCTTTGTGTAACCTCTATTCAATATTTTGAAGCGCCAGAGCGTTAGCACCCCCCCTGTTGTAAAAAACTGTCCGGCATCGGCGTTGGCAGCCTTGCAGCCGGAGGGGCCGGAGCACGCAGATGGAATGTGGCGCCTGCTAAATAGGTCACGTGACGTTGTGACGTCATCAAAACTTGCCCACCATGGCGGGTGGCGACCTGCCCGCCGGATTTTTAGGGAACTGCGCACCACAGTATGTGGCAGTTGAGTGAATGATTGGTCGCAAGAGGTTGCCCGGGAAGAACAACCTGGGTCTCAAATGCGCCTCCGGTGGCTGTGCTTGAAACAGCCATCCTGAGGATTCCCGGCGACTCATGAATATATAGTACAGAATGACCAATTTCGCATATATGGGCATCAAGACATTAACGTTATCCCGTCTCACGGCGGAGCTTAAGTCTGCCCTCCAGTTTTTTCCAGTGAGGAGAAAGAAGTCAGCTTGCATTGATGAATGCACTTCTTTCCTGGCGGACTCACTTGAGCAAGTTTCTGTAAAAGGAGTTCGGGCCATTGGCATCCTGCGTCGGCTTTGCAGCGCTAAGTCAGGGATGAGAAGGCACACACTTCTGCTGATCTATAAAATGTATGTCCGCCCAATTTTGTAGTTCGGATGTGTTTTATTCTCAGGAGCTCTTGCCTATAAACTTTGACCGCTTGTGCTCTTGGAGCGTGAGGCGTTGCGCCTCTGCTTGGGACTTCCAAAGTATGTAGCTAATGTTGTCCTGCACCTCGAGGCGCGAATTCCATCTTTATTAGCCAGATTTCGCCTTTTAACAGTCCAAACCTTTTTAAATTTGTGCGACTCTCCTCTCCACACATCCAATGTAATATTTCTTAGTCAACCCGCAGTCTTTTTAAATGCCACCTGGTCTCGTTTGCATACTCCGCAGATATGTTTCGTGCAGTCCCTCCTCGATCCCTTAAACATTAAGCGCACAGATATCCATCCTCTGCATAACATCTCACCTTCAGACGAGATTGCATTTGATAACATTTTCCCATCGAGTGCCAAGCTCCAGCCCTTTCCTCTCCTTCACGGTTTGTTACAGGACCACTTAAGGTCCTTTCCTTTTCATATTCTCATTGCTACCGATGCCTCGCAGGATCGTGAAAATTAGGTGTGGGCATTTTTTCACCTGCATTAGGATGGTCCTTTTCTCTCCGTCTCCCTGACTTCACTCCAATTTATCTGGCCGAATTATTAGCTGCCATTCCAGCCTTACGTAAATTAGATCCTGCCGTTTCCCAAGTCATGGTTATGACGGACTCTCTATCTATTTGCTTTTCATTATCATCACCTTCTGAGTCTCGGGCATTACGCCTCTTTAAGCAGCTGATCCCGCTCCATCTAAATTCGGTGAGGTTGCTTTGGGTACCGGGTCACGTGGGCATTCAGTTAAATGAGGTTGTTGATTCATTAGCAAGGGCCTCTCTCCGTGGCCCAATAATTGCTGTCCTGCCACCCTGCGCATATACAGCTGCGGTGAGGTTTCGCAGTTACACAACATTTCAGGAATTTTCAGCCTCGGCGCTTACTTCATCTCCCGAATATCAGCACCTTCTGCACCCTTGGAGTAGCAAAGACTGGAGTTCGCGCAGACTGGAGGTCTCTTTCACGCGTTTGCGATGCCGAGTTCCTCTGCTAAATTTCTACCTTCACAGATCTGGTCTGGCGGTTTCTCCACTGTGCCCATTTTTTTTGTGCCGAGCCTGAGACAGTGGATCACTACCTGCTGTTCTGGCGCCGATTCTCTTCTTTAAGGAGGTGCCTATTAGAAATTCCGTTTCACCAGCTGGGTCTGCCTGTGTCCACTGAGGTTGTTCTTTCCTTTGGCGCTGCTTCGCTTGGACGAAGCAACAGGAGTGCGCGCTGTGCAGTTCAAAAATTTCTTCTAGAAACACAGCGACTCCCATGCTAATACTAAATGTATTTATTTATTTTTCTATTTGTTTTCATTTTTCTGTTTATCAAAGAGTTCATTTATTATTATTATTATCCCTGTTACGATCCCTGATGGGATTGACAGTACCGAATAAATAAATAAAAATAAATAAATAAAATTATTATTTTTCTGTCTCTCTTTCAGTCAATACAAAATTGAACTATTCCATATGATGCATTCAAATTTGCACATAAAGCCGTCGTCCCATCTTCGATCTCCCAGCTAACAGGACCCCTTTCGTTGCGTCGTCCAATCTGTCAGCCTATACCCTATTAATACTCCTTTTCCTCTAAAACTCCTAATCATTCAAACAGTTCACCGCCTGTGTCTTGGCCACTCCCCCGTAGTGGGTATGTGCCATTCTACTTGAGGCCAACCAACCAATATGCACCCTGGCCAATCCCCCGCCGTGGGTACGTGCCATCTTGCAAATTTTTTAGCGCGAAAAACACGGACAGAAAGAGTAGACGACACGAGCGCTGAGTCCACTCTTTCTGTCCGTGTTTTTCGCGCTAAAAATTTTGCAAGATGTATGTCAACCAACTCGCCCAATATGCAGTACTGTTAAAGTACGTGCCATTAAGCTTGAGGACATCATCATGCCAGCTCCTAGCACCTATTCCCAACCGTTGGTATGTGCCATTGAGCCTGAGGACGCCATCATCATCATTATCATCATCCTAGCACCTCACCAACCAACGCACGTGTCTTGCCCATACCGTGTCCGGTCGTCGCCTTTTGGACCGGCTACCCATTCAACACAACTATCGCACCTAGGAAAGGGTACGGGTGCCCGAAATATGGAGATGCGCCCTCAACGTTCGGCCCCTTCCTACGAAAATGTCCAAAGAAGACCACAATGGCCGACGGCAGGCGCGGGCGGATGCCCTCCACCGCCATTATGGCAAGAAACACGACGTCTTTTATACGGACGTGGCCGGCCCGCACCGCTCTAGGGGGGGTGGGGGGGGGTGGGATGGTACACGGCCGCGGTCATACACCAACAAATACAGGTGGGCGGGCTCACTTCCAGAGCTCCGAGTGCAACTCACGCTGAGGAGGTGGCCATCGCCCTGGCGACCTCTCACCCTTAGGCGCAATATACCCTACCTGACTCACAGGGAGCTTATCGAAAATACGAGCTGGGTTGGGTTTCCCTCACAGCTTACCGAATACTTCGCAACGCGGCGCAGGACCGAGATCCTACGCTCCGCTGCGTAGTCTGGACTCCGGACCATCAAGGCGGCAAGGCCTGCCAGGAAACGAGGCTGCAGACGCAGGCTCCCACGCACTCAGTGCACTCACGGCCTTACCGATTTGGATCTGGACAATGAACGCGTTCTAAAATTTAAAAACATCGTCAGTCACTGCCAAGACTCTCACCGCACGTACCCGCACCCTTTCAAAGGGCTGGGAAAAGCAGGTGAGCGTCTTCTGCTAAGACTCTTCCCTAATACACTACTGTGCCCGGCAGTACTCAAACACTTCCACCCATCCTTTTCTGGCCTCTGCACACACTGTACGGAGGTGGCAGACACCTACCATACGGTGTGGGAATTCCAGAGCAGTCCTTCCCTCACCCCCCACCCCAACCCAACCCGAGAGGACTGGGAGGCGGCCCTGCTCGGCTGCCACGACCTCCCGGCCCAACAGGCTATGGTCCGGCGTACCCGAGTTGCGGTAGAGTCAAATGGGATCCTGGAATAGGGACCCTACCTACTGTTGTGAGGGGGGCGGCCCAGTAGCGGTCACCTCCCAAACAAACGACCTCTCTGTGTATATTATAAATGCTTTTCACCACCACCACAGCCACCAGCTCCTAACCACAAAAAGACCACAAAAAGCGAAAAGAAAGCTAGAAAAGAGAAAGAATTAATATACAAGTGTCGCCGCCACAGGCCTCTCACAGCTATACCAGCGCGATGATGAAATAACCAAACAGTCATGAATATCTGAGGCTTACAAACGTGCATGAAGGTTACGCGCTTTAAATATTGAAGTATATTAGTTGTGCTTTGAAGCCGCTTGTGCATTTTTATCACACGAGGAAGACGGAAAGAGACCATACCATACTTAATATCAACGTGACAATATAAATGTTGGAAGCCAAAGACAACTTTAGCGGTGCAACAGGCGGCGAGCTGAGTCCCTGTACGTTTTGGTGCTTTGCGGCTGTGCTCTGCATGCCCGCATGGTTTCGTTTTCTGTCGCGCCTCGACTTTGAAGTGTGAAGCAGCAGAGGAACACCAAGTGCCCCGCTAAGTGGTCCTCGGACGATGTTCGTGCCACGGCTCGAACCTGCGACGAGGGAAACACCTGTGGCTTGCTAGCGTTGTACGAGGCCATCTCCAAGGGCCCTTCCTGGGCATACGCGCCCAGCGTCGACGCTCTTGGGGTACGCCGGAACGGGTGTCAAAGAGATATGCATCTCCACGTTCCTGGTGCTGGCTCGCTCCCCCTCTCGAGCCGACCGAAAGAATTTCAAACCGTGTAGGAAAAGGGGTTTGGGGGGGGGGGGGGGGGGGGGGCGCTGAAAGGACAAATTAAACCGTGAAGAAAAGTTCGGGGAACCTGAAAGAGCTTCAAGACATGGAGAAAAAAGTCTCCGAGAACCCCGCGTTCCTCCGATTGTTGTAAGCCGAACCCCGCTACCGACGCGTACGCGAGCTCCCGTGAGCTAGCGCCGATGTCTAGCACCTTGTACAGTGGGCAAAACGCTTGTCTAGAACACGTTCTGGGTATGTTTCAACACGCGATATCTAGCGATAACATGTGGTTAAAAATAGTCTGGATGTAAGCATGTTCACTTAAACACGTAGGATTTCATCGTCATTTTTTACCATCCTGGTCGCAGCGGCTTCGGGAGCTGCGCAACACACAGTTCGGTCGTTCCAGGCATGTGTTTTGCCCTCTGTACATGTGCGTACGCACAGGAAGCATCCTTGGAGTTGGCGCTTTAGGCGGTGCCAAAGCATCTCCTAAATTTTTTCAACTTCGAATCCAAATCTCTTAGCGTTAAACGCATATTTACCCGCCGGACAAGCGACAGCGAAGACACGACATACCGAGCTATCGGATTATGCTAACAAAAAAAAAATATATTGTTGTCCTCGGTATCCCCTTTTGGTATCCCAGCTCTGCCGCAGGCCCGCCTTTCCTTGCTTATTTCCGTAGCGTGCAACAAAGACTGGCCGGGTTCTGAAATAAATAAATATACTGCGCCAATGTATACATCCTATATTTTCCAAAATGGTGATAATACGTGGGGTTTGACGTGTCGAAGCGAAACGCGGGCTACTATTAGGGACGTTCAAGTGGGGGATTCCTGATTAACTCCGACCAACTGGGGTTCTGCAACGTGCGCTGACATCGCAAAGCACCCGCGCGTTTTTGCAAGAGCGATGGAACAACAGAACATTAAACCGTGTCCTCATCACACCTGAGAGCATGACACAAGTAGAGAGAAGGATGTGTCGCTAATTACATGCTAGTCACGAAAATTATATACAAAGATCGCAATGAAGTGAGCAGCGATGAGGATGCAGGTATGTACAGTCTTTGTCAAAAGTTTAGAGCCCAGGGGGTTCACTTCCAAGCTTTGTATTAGGACTGCAGGAGCATTGTACCAGAAATCTTCTCATGTCCAGGAAATTTGGAGCGCTAGAGATCCATTAAGAATGACACAGTGTGGCTCAAAAGAAAACCCCCTGGGCTCCAAACTTTTGACAAAGGCTGTACAATGAATACACAGTAAGAATGATTACGTACGTATTGATTTATTGATTGACAGTAAAAGCATTTGCAATGAGCCTAGACGAATATATAATATATATATTATAGCCTTGACGCCTTAGGAAGCATAAGAGGGTTCTCACGCAGCTTCCACCCTCTCCGTTCGATGACGTTCTACGTCACACCTGCGGTAACTCAGGACGTTCTACGTCCGCCGCTTATGAACGTGGGTGGCGCTGATGAACACTCTCAAGGTTAGGTTACTTGTAAACATAAATACCCCCGAAAGCAGAAGAATTGACAGCCGTCGCCGTAGCTCAGAGGTAGAGCACCGGACGCGTAATTCGGAGGTCGTGGGTTCGGATCCCACCGGCGGCAGGTGGTTGTTTTTTCTTCTGCTTTTCTAATCAGTTATCTTTAAACGATAACATATTCAGTAATATTCTAAATTGATCAACACCACAAATAAATAACTTTAAAAAAAAATCCCCTGTGCCCCTTGGTTTCTGTGGCTGTTGGCTTCTGTCATATTTATAACGAGCCCCTCATCCCCTTCCCTTGTTTGCTTAATTGCTTAGCGAGGGCCTCGATTCTGGCAGCCTTTTGACGCCTTAGGAAGCATAAGAGGGTTCTCACGCAGCTTCCACCCTCTCCGTTCGATGACGTTCTACGTCACACCTGCGGTAACTCAGGACGTTCTACGTCCGCCGCTTATGAACGTGGGTGGCGCTGATGAACACTCTCAAGGTTAGGTTACTTGTAAACATAAATACCCCCGAAAGCAGAAGAACTGACAGCCGTCGCCGTAGCTCAGAGGTAGAGCACCGGACGCGTAATTCGGAGGTCGTGGGTTCGGATCCCACCGGCGGCAGGTGGTTGTTTTTTCTTCTGCTTTTCTAATCAGTTATCTTTAAACGATAACATATTCAGTAATATTCTAAATTGATCAACACCACAAATAAATAACTTAAAAAAAATCCCCTGTGCCCCTTGGTTTCTGTGGCTGTTGGCTTCTGTCATATATATATATATATATATATATATATATATATATATACATGTATATATAGTAAGAACTTAGACCAACGTTTGAAATGTTTGAGACATTCTGACGAAGGCCGTTCCACGGTTGAAACGTCAATAAATTGTTTCAAGCGTTTCAAACGTTGGTCTACGTTCTTACTACTACATACCGTGCCAAGATTTTCCCCTTTTTTTGCTGCATTATATGTGTGTGTGTGTGTGTGTGTGTGTGTGTGTGGATTTGTGTGACAAAAAGCTCCTAGGTCTTGGTTGGCAATTATCAACTCTCTCTCTCTCTCTCTCTCTCTATATATATATATATATATATAGAGAGAGAGAGAGAGAGAGGGAGGGAGGGAAGGACCGATCTTTTTCAAGAGTGACTTGTAGTCGCAGGTGTTTCCCCTTTTACAGGGGTTGGACACAGAACAGGCGAGCGCGAAACCGATAGACAGTACAGAAATAAGTATATATAAGAAAAAAATGCAAGTAAAAATAAAGAAATGAATGCATGGATAGGAAAAAGCAGAAAAGAGCAATGGGAGCCGCACAAAAAAAAAAGCTAGAGTGCGCAGAACAGGTATGGAGTAGAGAAACACAATACCGAGATGCGACTCCTGCTTTGTTAAATGGACACTGAGGACGACGCTAACAAATTTTTTTGTTAATAAAATCCGATAATTCAGCATTTCGTTGCTTTGTCGCTGCTTGTCCGATAGTGAAAGGTGCATTTATTGCTGAGAGATTTGGATTCAAACTTAACTTTCTCCCGTCGTTACGATTCAAACTCGAGACTCTGTGACAACGAAAAAGGAGAATAGTGACGTAAAGCGGCGCAAACGGAAGCGAGGACTCATTATTATTTAGAGAACTCTGTTAGTTCGCCTATTTCGTCATCCCGCTTGTATTTGCGAGATTGGCCTGCGGCGGCGATACCTCTATTTTAGTCCTTCCTGTTTTCTACCTTACACGAGCTTTGTTTTCAGAAAGACTGGCGTTTTTGTGTTTAGGAGCTGCTAATTTATCGATACAAGCCATCATCAATCTCTGCTCAGTGTCCCTTCAAGCACTGCATGATTGGTCCTTGACGGGCGTGTCGAGCTTAGATGGTCGATATGTACGTGGAAGAACGCGGGAACTTGTCGCTCTTTCTGGCTGGGAGGGCGGGGGGAGGGGGACGGAGAAAGCAGAAAAAGTAAACAAAAATAAAAGATAAAAACCTGAAGTAGTGTTCTTTCTTAGCATTGGGGCTATATTGTACCCGCCGCTGGTTTAGCCCCTGAGGTTAGAAAAAACGGGGCGGAGGGGAGGTACCTGAAGGAATGTTGCCAGTGTAAAAACGTCAGCTTGTAGTTAAAAAGCAAAGAAGGGGCTATGTGGCCTTGGCGAGTCCAGAAGATGAGCCAAACGGGGGGGTGGAAGTAACTACCCAAATATGGCATGCAAAAGGGGGTACGACCTCAGACGGCGCATTCAGAGGTGCTTTGTGTATTTTCGTAGGTCTCTGACCTCGGAAGAAAGGTGAGGGTGCCGTGGCTTTCGTTAATGCCCCTTTGCACAGTGTTAAATTTAAAAATAAAATATGATGCTCGTTGCTCGCGCTCACGAGTATTTTTGAAGCCACTCTGTAGTATTGTTACTTTAAGTTTATCAAACTCGTGGCCTTTCTCGCGGAGGTGTCTCGAAAGAGGGAGGCTGGGGAGGGATTGAGCATGTGAGCGGTGGTTATTAAACCTGAATCGGAAGCAACTGTCTGCGTGGCCTATGCCTATATGTATCGCATTCGACAGTCGACACGCTCGAGGATGTAGACAGCGTTGCAGGAATCGCAATTTAAATCTTCCCGGATAAAATTTTGAAATTTTTGGATGGGTGCTTTTAGCCAGTGCTTTGGTTTGCATGTGTTTACAAACTTGGCATCGGTCTTTCCCGCCTAGTGCACACCCCACAGCCCTCGGTTCATTGAAATTTTTTGGTCTTCTGTATATGTTACCGAGGAGACCGTTCAGAAAATTTTGGAAAGGCGATCGCTTTGTTCTGTGATACAGAAGTGTTTTTTTTTTTAGGATTTTGTTAATGCTCGTGAGGTTGTTTGCGAAAGTTAGTATGAGACAGCGGTGTGATATGTTGGCTAGGATTCCTCAAAGACCTGATTATGATTAGTCGTTTGCGCCCTTTTGATGGCATCGTTCATTATAGAGGACGGGTAATGTTTCTTTAGAACAATCCGCATGCGATTAGCATTTTCTTGAAAATCTCCCGGTCGTAAGTAAATTCATATGGATCAGATGGTCTGTGAGTACGGAACTGAAGTTTTGCAGTGCCGTGGGTGGCATCTGTTGAAATGAAGATCTGTCTGTTGGCTTTTTATAAACGCTAGTGATTAATGTACTTCCGTGAACTCGAACCAAAACATCCAGAAAGTTAATTTTATTGGTTGAGTAAGTGTGTGTGAAAGAGATATTTGGATGCATGTTGTTGAATGAGGTGGCAAACTTGATAAGTTCGTCTGCTGTTTCTATCCAAATGATCAATATGACATCCAGAAAGCGTTTGTAAGAAGCTGGTTTGGTTGGATATGAGGAGAGGAAATCTGATTCAGTTTTGTTCCTAAATATGTTGGCTTAATTTGGCGCCATTTTTGTGCCCATAGCTGCACCGCTATAGTTTGAAGATAATATGAGTTGTTGAATTGAAAAGTGTGAAGTTTATGGACCAAATTGGCAGGTGTCTCCATGGCACTTGGACTAGAAGAGTCTAGATTTTTGTATTCTTTATACGCTCCGACCATGGTCTGAATTCCGTCGTCATGTGGGATTCTAGTGTAAAGTGATACCACGTACAGAGTAACTGGAAAAGCTCCATGAGGGAAAGAGACACTGGATAATTCTTTCAGGAACTGATTTACAGTGTCGAGTACGTAAGATCGATGTTTCGGAGCATATTACGTTTGATGAGAGGATCGATGTAATCAGAGATCGGTTCTGTCAGTGTGCCAGTGCCAGTAACAGACGGTCGCCCTGGATGGTCCTCTGAGTGTATTTTCGGGACCATGTAGAAGCGCCCCGCAGAGGCCGACCTGACAGGCCAAACAAGCTGGATGCGCCTTCTAGTTCTTCCCCTGCTGATGGCACACGTTCTCGTAATCTTTTAAAGTTCAGAAAAATTATTGACAAACGAATCAGGCATGAGCTCCACGTAAAATCTCAAATCGGAAACTGCGCCGAAAGGATGTTTTCTATCCCTAACCCCATCAATTACTTTCGGAATCTCATCACCTGGCATGGAGCACAGAACTACTCAAGTCATCTATAAACCTTTTAAAAATAACACCTGAGGACTTTGAACAGACTTTCGCATCATTAAAACTCGAGAAGAGGCGGACGCGTCACAACATGATACTCTAAATGTCCGAGGCAAATGAGGTCTTCCAGTTGAGCAAAACTGAGTAAATCTGGACGAAGAAACTTAAAAAATTCTCTCATGATAACAGCCATGTGGAGGAAGGTGTAGAGCGCACAATGGCGTTACAACTAGCAAGCCACATACCCACACCCGACGATAACAATGAAAGCGCAAACCAACATCCAACCACCGCCGCGGTGGCTCAGTGGTTATGGCGCTCGGCTACTGACCGGAAAAACGTGGGTTCGATCCCGGCCGCGGCGGTTGAATTTCTTTGGGGGAGAAATTCTAGAGGCCCGTGTACTGTGCGATGTCAGTGCAAGTTAGAGAACTCCAGGTGGTCGAAATTTCCGGTGCCCCTCACTACGGCGTCTCTCATAGCCCGAGTCGCTTTGGGTCGTTAAACCCCCATAAACCAAACCAAACATCCAACCACATTAGACCGAACACCCGAAGAGCCAGACATTCCGGAACATTTAATTAACAGTGTCGGCTGAAATCATGTAGTGTGGTGTTCTTGCCCAATGCAGCGGCTTCGTTTGCTGAAACAGGCTTGCTAAACAGGCTAAAGGCTAAACAGCTAGGTTTGTCGACGTTCCAGGTGACCTACTTCTCAAACTATGATGACACAGATGTTGCCGACACTGCTCGCAGGCTTCTCCGCAGTCTGCTTTCTACTCCAGTTCAGCTGGAGATGAACCGAAGGGAGCAAAAAGTCGCGAAGTTGTTGCGATTTATTTTTCAAAACGCAGCTGTTCCTTCCAATTTCGATACATTATGAATGCAAACCATTTCTGCATTGCGCTCTTATTAGTCAAACAAATTTGTTAGATAAGGCTGTAAAAGATAGATGTTGCCATGAGTAGCCTCAACACTGCATTTTCTGAATCTTTTAATCTCAACCTGCACGAACAGCCAGAAATCGACAGAGTGCTTATAAGGCGCCTGGGTGTGAGGCAGTGGTTTCCCTACACACCTCCTTGTTTTTCTAAAAGCACGCCCTTAATTAATTCTTAACGATTTTTTTTCCCCCACGATGGGGAATGGTTTAATAGCGCCGGAAGAAGGGCATGTACGCGAAGGGCCATATCGTCCATAGCAGGCCTGTGGTGGAAGAAACCACACAATAAAAAACAAAAAATTACTACCGCTTCTTTTTCATTCTTGCCCCCTCTCCACCTCAAACCTTATTTAAATTCCTGGGGAAACCCCGATGTGAGGTAAGTACGTGTTGCCACAGTTGTACTACAGTTACATGTAAAGTAGAAGTACGGAAGGAGGTTATTTACAAAGCTGGAAGAAGGAATTGCAAGCAAAATATGTTGGTGGGCGCTAAAAGAGAAATCCACTTTTACATATCGCCGCCGCCACTGGGAATGCATGGCCGCTGGGCCAAAGATACGAATATAATTTTAGAAAAGCCTTTTATAAGCAAGCACAATTTTTCGGAAATAAATCGGAAACCGGCGCACGGAATGAAGCTCCTTTCTCGCTTTCTTTGCCAAAATTGATTGTCTGTACAACATTTTATTCCTCGGAAAGAGCTTGGTCTGGCTTGGTGCTGAGAGACGATTTTCTTTCGAATAGTGATTTTGTATCTGGCGCCACTGATCGAAGAAAGTGACGTTTACTAGATCGAAACGCCTAAAAAATTAACTCGGCAAGCCTAATTCTACCAACGGCAGCAGGCTGTTATGAACTGCAAATAAGTGCTGTCTGAGCGGTTTGGTGGTGCGAAATGATTAAGATTTATTTTGCTTGCCTGTATCATAACTTGGCTTTACTTTTTTGCGCGCAAGCTGACTGCCCAACCGCATCGCAGCCCCTTCGAAACTTTGGCGCAGGAACACAGAACAAACTCGCGCGTCAGTCAAGTCGCCGAAAAAGTTGGCAGGCGCGTACGTCGCGATGGGCGATAGGAGGCGGTCCGTATCTCGACCCCGCTGCAAAAAGTAGTGATGGCCGCGTTGCTGCGGTGTTGTGTCGAGCGGCCGGCTTCACCAGGCTCGCTGGTGCGCGATCCATGAGGCATACACGGATACGTCGGCGCTGCTGGGAGAATGCGTTGCTGCTGGCACCTATGTGCCCTGTTCCTGTGGTTCACTGTGTCCTACGCGGCCCACGGTGAGTGCTGCCCACGACGCTAGCGGCCGGTCTCGAGCAGTACGTTGACGTTAGGCTTAGTGGGTCCCGTCGATGGGGCGCCGACCTTTGGCGTCGTCGTCGCGATCGCGCTCACTTTATCGATCGGATCGTCGTGCCGGCATTTTCGAATTTCCTTGCTAAGCGCGCGTCTCGCGATGCTCTGTTCGTTGCATGGGTCCCAGTGCGGCGTGTTTCCGTCAACACGGCCGACCGTGTATCCGTGGTCCGCGAAGGTGGCTGTAAGCTGTCAATTTGTGTGTGGTGCATCTCGAGTTCTGCATCGTTCCCTACTCGTTAATCTGCACTCGGCGGTGCCAGCTTTTATGAACACATCGTTGCTGTCAAATCGCACGCGGATGCGCCATCATGCTGACAGCTACCGCGCGTGAAAGCTACGAGGACGATGCTCGCCAACTCACTTGCGCAGAGGTAAACAATGCGATGAAGTTAAAGTAAAAAAGAAAAAAGCTGGCTCACTAAAATGAACATTTCTGTTACTTGTTGAGATCGGGCAACCTTATGCACTTCACGTCACGAGAAAATGATTATTTTGTAGAAGAAAAAGTTATTTGAAGGTAAACAGGTTGCGCGCTGTGACACATGTCAAACGTAAACTTCTGCGTGCGTTGCCTGCATCAAAACCTAGTCCAGACTTGGGAGTATCTTTTCGAGCAGTAATAAACAGCAAATTGCAGTTTGCATCATTCTTTCTTGCTTATTTAGTAATGTTTCCTAGTAACTGCAGTTCATATTTGAGATCGACTTAAGTGCTCTTCCAGCCAATTGCGAATCCGTGCTTTCGAGCACCGGTTATGTAGTGGGCGACGTAGTAGGACGCACGGCTTGCAAAGACAGAAAGTCAGGCGAGAGGTTACTTGTTCAGCCCGTTGCTATATTGCACAAAAGTAAAAAAAATACGCTATAAACAAGCACTGTTGACAACGAAACTCATAGCGGGATAATATTTATCTCGGGTCTTCCGACTTGAAACGGGCTCTGCAGACTCGCTCTGCTGCACCGAAACAGCGCCGTGGTTTTATATCGAACTCACGACCTCGCGATAAAAGCAGCACACCGTAACCACTGGCTCATAGCGGCCGGAGGGAACTGTTTTGCTGTTATTAATTTGTTGGGAGTGACGAAACGTTTTGAGGTTGCGGTTGCCGAGAGTCGGATGAAATGACGGGCGCTGTTGATCGGCCGGTATAACATGGCCGGTGATAATTGAATGTCGTTGAATCAATCAGGAATATTAATGTCAGGAATTGAATATCATTGGGAGAGGTTTTTATCGTGCGGTTGACTTGACTCACCTTTTGATGTTGGGCACAATGCGCCAACTCTCAGTGCACTCTTTGCAGGGTGCATGCGGGGGTAACATCCAAGGCTCAGTGTTAGGTAATTCTACTTGGTCTCATAATGAGTCAGCTAATGAGGTTCACATAGTCAAAGATACTTTTCAGAAAAGCGAGTCCTAGCGTGCAATTTTATTAGCGACTTAAGAAGAACACAGTTTATTTTATGTGTGCTCAAGAGTCCAAAGGCATTAGAGCCGAAGCTTCTGCAGGCGTACAAAAAAAAAAATTATTTTATGTTAAAACAGCAGTAAACATGTTTGCTTACACAGTATTAGCTTAGGCAGCCTTAGGTTGGTAGTTATGGTTGATGTTGGCCTGGGAAGGTGATATGCGCGGTATGAATAACTGGAAGAAAGCATTATTTCTCTAGGGTGGGATACCGGCCTTGCTTACAAGGCCTGGTCAGATAAAACAATGCTGGCTGGTGACCTGAATGAATTCAAGCTGTATACTGCATCTCTATGTGAATATTTCAATGGCCCATTTGTGCACTGGCTTTGTACACCCTTTGAAGTCCTGCAGTCTCGTTGCTAGCTTAATTACGTCAAAAAGCATGTTCATCGCACACCTTTGGAAACAGTGTGTTCAGGGGTAACATTTCCTATCGCGAAGTGCTCTGGTCCATTCAAAGTTGTCGAACATGTGCGCACCAAGTGCATGTGTACGTTGTTTGCATTTTGTTGTTCCTGGTGCGAGCACATGCTGGGCACACAGTAAGAATGTGTGTTGCCCATCCTCTGAATGTCGTTGCTGCAGCGCTTAGCGCTTTTTAGAGTGGTCTTTGGGTCCAAAAAGTTGTTACTCTTTTTCTATTGTTTCCTTCCTCATCAAAGGGTGACTGTTGGAAATTTTTCTTAAAACAATCTGCTTCTTTTTAATGCAGCTTTGCGATAGTTTGCTGCTAACTCATGCCAGAAGCAGGCAAAATTCTAATGCAGAAGTTTGTTTTGTGGAGAAGTCGTCCATAGACCCTGCAGTGCGGTTTGCAAACACGTGGTTACCCTGTATTTGTGGTTTTGCTAATCTTCTGTGTTGTTTTTTCTTTGATATGTGTACATATCTATGTATCTGCCTTTAGCATAGTATATAAGTGGCCAAGTTGACGTCTGGCATTTTAGCACTAATGATTACTTTTTATAAATATCCTTGGGTGACAACGCTTGGTGGTGTCAGACGTACCTTTGTGTGGTGGTGGCAGACGTAACCTTTGTGCTTGAAAAGTTTCTGAACCTGTCATACTTGGCAGCATGTTTTAGTATTGTTGCTGAATTTCTAAAAAATCAGTTTGCCAACTCTTGGTGGTGTACAGCAGTATATTGCATGCTTTGTCTAAATCATAAAGGAACGTGCGAAAACAGTGTTAGACTGGGTCAGTTGATTCACAGAACAGAGGTGCCATGCACATGTGTCACTGAGTACTCAGTGCTGTGTGCATGTAAAGGGGCGATGGAAAGAAACTGAGCAGAGCAGAGCCTAGCGCTCCATTGTTTGCATTTCTTTTCATCGCGCTTTTACATCAGTAGTAGCAAAAAGATGCTAGAGTCGTCCGTGATGCATTCTAGGATGACTGTAACATTTTTTTTTTTACCACCCAGGTAAAAGCACGATCAAAAGAAATTCGAACAGCAGAGCATCTAGGGGCTGCGTTGTTTGTGTTTCCTGCCATTGCAATAGTGCACCCCCCTCCATAAGCTTACGAAACGTGACATTTGTAAAAAAAATGTAATAAAAATTATTATAACATTATAATTACGTGGGCAGTTTGTTATGAGGTTCACACACTCAGAATCGGGCTGCTTATTATCTATTCCAGGCTGCATGCAGATGATAATGAAATTAAATTCCTTCATGAATATTACTCTTCATAGAATACAGGTGTGCGTATACACCGTAGTGCACGAATACGGGGCGACAGACAAGAAGAAAAGACAAGTGAAGCAACTTGGCGTTTGTTCTTGTCTTCTCGTTCTGCTGCGATGTATGTGCAAAACCAACTCTCCCAACTTGTTGTCATTCAATGCAGCTGTGCGTTCAGTATCTCTTCTGTAGCTTGCCTTGTCGCCCACAACACCTTTTGGAGCTCCAGATAAATTGGTAGAAGCAGGCAGTGCACACCATTCCTGCTTTTCCAAGGTGTTAGTGGTGAGAGAAAGGAATACAAACAAAAGAATATCCACATTTATGTCATTCGCTGTAGTTATAATAAAGTGTTGGAATGGCAGAAAACTCAGTCGCAAGCGGCAGTTTGCGAGAACAAAAAAAGAAAAGGCGAAGTGGGAAATGCTCGCTCAAAACTTTACGCACTTGAAACAGGTGAAAGTTATAAAAGACTGTCTGTGAGCACTAGTTGAAGTGTCATTAGTGCCTTTTTCACCCTCTTGATGCACGTTGGAAAGCCGTGTTTGATGCTGCTTCAGTTCTCGTGCACGTGCATTGTTGCACCCGGTTTGAAGGATGTCGGGCAGTGGATGCAATGCGCTGGGGCACGGCTGTGTGCAAAGAGCAGCTGCTCCTTTCTCTGTTGATTGATTGACTTGAAGATTTTTTTACTTGCCAAGACAACACATTGGCTGGTGGAGCATGTCGTTGTGGAGCGCTTCAGAAAATTTTCAACCACCTGGTTTTTTTTTTTTAATGCGCACTGACATATCAGCTCACAGATGCTTTGGCCTCTGCGATGACATTCCCTTTTTTTCCTGCCATCAAATTTCTACGGTCGTTCCTTGTTTCTTTCTACTTGTTTTATCCTTGAAGTTTGGCCGGACCAGGAAAAAACTGGGCTGACAGCCATAAGCATTTAGTATTTAATTTGACGGTCTTGCTGTGCCTTATCTGTTCCTGATTACTCCTGCATCATAAAGCCGTTCAGGCCAGAGCTACCCTAGGAAAACAATATAGTCTTCAAAGGTCTGTTTGCCTTGTGTGAGTTAAAACAAAAAGGTAATGACTGATTGCTGTCAGTGTCTGCGTGAGCTGCTTTGCATCTCAAAACTGTGCAGTCTTCATTGCCTCTACACTTCAAGTAACAGTTTGTCAAATGCATGCAATTCAGTCGAGACTGCAAGCTATGGATAAAATGTAATGGAATAAGCCAACTTCACTTTGATGAGGGTTTTGTGTGGCTGCATAGCAGGTTCGGCAGGGCATGTGTGAGTAATGCATAAGTATTCACTGATGAATTTGAAACTTTCATAAATCTGCAGAACCTGCCATGGTGACGCAGTAGCTGCGGCATTCAGCTGCTGAGCAAAAGTTTGTGGGAAATTTTAGGCCACAGTGGCTTTGTTTTGACTGAGCTAGAATGCTGAATCATCAGTGTACTAAGATTTCGGTGCATCGCATGTTGAAGAACCCGAGGCAGTTGAAACTGATTTCAGGCACTCGATTATGCTATGTCTCCGAGCCCATGGCATTATTTTAGCTTATAAAACTGCTTGGTTACCTTTTTTGTATGTATGTACTTTTTGTGCATGTGTAACTGTTTCTTCCGCTTGTATCTTTGAAATTAATAGCCATTTACTCTGACAAATTTATTTCCTTTCCAATTCGGGAAGAGGACTGTTCAGTGGAGCACCATTTTTTAAGTAGGGATTGCATGATATAATATGTGGTTGTCTTAAAGCAGCCAGACTACGCATTTATTTCAACAATGTCACTTATGAGCATTGAATCTTGTGGAGCACTGGGCTTTACCAAAGCTTGTGCCATCGATCGTCAGGTTTTGTTGCCTAAGGGGAACCTGTATCTGCATTCATGCAGCCAGGTGCTTGTTTTTAGCAGCAGGCTTTATTTGAGCTGTATATAAGGATGGGGGATGCTCATACTTTTCACCTGATAAGGAAAAAGCGAAAAAGTCAGGAGGCCGATTTTTCTGAAGGCAGCAATGCAAAACATTCAAAACTTGGTGCTCAAGAGCAGAGCTAGAGACACAACATGCTTGTCAGACTTAATGGCACATCGCAAGCACGTTCATTTTAGCCTGGCAGCAAGTTTTTTCGTTTGTATTGGCAGGGAATTTTAGTATTATGTACTGCACTGTTTCTATGGGACCACATTTGTCACGGTGCGGATTGATGGCAAATCCTGAATCGTCATAATTGCAACACTGAGATGGAGTCAGCAGTTGTGTCTAATGTCAGACGGTGGTAGGCTTGAAACAGTTTATTACAGGAGCAGGTTGATTGAATATAGGAAATTGTGATGATGAAACGGTTTAACTTCACAGGAGAGATCTCTTTTAGTCACTCTTTAGTCACAGGAGATATCTTTTAATTGCTTTATTTCTGTCATTAGACATGCAGGGTTTGTGCAGTGCGTCTCACTGTGGTGTCTGATTGGCTTATACCCGTGCCGCATGTACAAACTTAGTGCCATTAAGTGCTTACTGCCTGAAGTTTCAATGTCATTCGCATGATGCCACACGCATAAATTTAATGGCATTAGCCTAACTGCCATTCACAAACTACTCAGTTCACCACTGCTCATTTGCCCGAGTAATGCATACTGTCATCCCCATTTCACAAGCAGAAAAGCATGCAACTTTGCCAATAATAACTTCCTCTCCAGTCACTAATGGTTCATTCATAACTTCCAATCAGATCATTTCATTTTTTCATTTTCATTTATTGAAGCCTCTAGGGCCTGTGGGCATTACATTAGGCGGGGGCAAGAACAGTGTGTAACAACATATTGATACCAGCTCAAAAATAAAAAAAAGCAAAGGAACGAAACAAAGCAAAAAATCATGACAAGAGGCAAGATCAGATGATTTGATAAGGCCGAATACATTACATAAGACACAGATGACTCGCTAGTTTAGTGGGGAAAATTGCTTGATCTGTGCACCAAGCAATATTATCAGGGCATTCCATCGGGCTATTGCATCTGGGAAGAATGAATCATTCATCGCTGGCGTGCGGCCTTTCATGGGAGCTATGGGATGACTGCGGTTTAGGCGAGGGGATATTCTTGATGGCGGCTGCAGCAAAGGATGCCTGTCAATAGGGTGGTAGAAAAAGGAATGAAGGAGGGATAGGCGTGATACGTTGCAACGTGATTGGAGACTTGGGAGGGAAAGGGCTCGTTTTAGTGCAGTGACACCAGTATCACGCGAGTACTCTGACATGATAAACCGCCCAGCTTGGTTTTGAACGGCTTCTAATTCATTTGTAAGGTATGCTTGCGAAGGGTTTCTGATGGTGAGGCGCATTCAAACTGTCTGATAAGCCAATGATAAGTTGTCTGACGTATGTCTGATAAACCAGTTGTCTGATTTTAGGTTCTGTCGTAGATAACCAAGAGTGCATGAGGCCTGGGAGCATATTGAATTAATATGAGTGACCCATGATAAGGATGATGTCAGGTGAACGCCAAAGTATTAAGCATGAAATGCTTTTAGCTCCCGTTTCTGGCAGTGTGGTGACGTCACGCCGAGACCGAGAGCCAACATCCGGGCACTGTATTCCACACATCCGGGAGCTGAAACGAGAGCATCCAGGCACCGTGAGAGATTTAACGAGACTCATACGTGATCTGTTCGGGGCTTTGAGAGAGGGCCGCTTAGAGCAAGAGGGGAGCCCCAGGGCGAGAAGGGCTTTGGGCGGAAAAACTGCTTCCGCGCCGTCCCCAAGGATGGCGCCGCGGTCCCACACTCACACATGTACAAGACCGGCTGCTGGGCCTCCAGCTCATGACGTTCCCCCCGTTGGCAGGCAGATGTATACACGCTTGCAGAGTATTCGAACGCTTTGTATATACATTCTTGTCAGGCCTGCGTCTCGTTATGGTGGCATAGTCTCGTCGTATCCGCGTACACTTCTGCATCGTCTTGCATTTCATTGCCGCCACCGTCACAGCTGCTTAAGCCAAGCAATGGAGCCTGATGAAAGGAGAGATAGGGAGCGTCTTGCGGAAAGCGATCGCTTTGCGAGTGACACGGCACAGCAGAAGACTGCTCGCCCGTGCCGACAACGCCATGATCATGCTGCCACTCCCGAAAGCTACAAGGCCACCACGGTTTCGCGGCTGCCGACCTAAACCCGCACTATTGCAGGCGATCGCTTCGACGCAACAAGAAGAGTGTGGTGTGGTGTGGTGTGTTGAACACTAGACCCATTTCAAGATTTTGACTAGTACTATCTACAACCAATGTGTTATGCCCGTAAACATTTCATGCTTAGTCGAATGTTTTTTGGGGATCCCTCAAGGTGGAGTAGATTTGTAATAAGTGAGTAATTACTTATTGACATCCACCCGAGCACAGCCATACGGCTACAAAGGAAAGCTGTACAGCTTTCCTTTGTAGTCGTAGGGCTGCGCTCAGGTGGATGTCGATGAGTACATGCTTAATGCTTACTCTACTCTCGGTTACGGGAGAGGCAGAGATTTTTTGTAAGAGGAAGTTCGGGCAATGGGAGTTGAATTATTATCGTATGTGTGGTTAATAGAGGTTTGTTTACGAGAGTAGGACATGAGCTGGCATTTGCTTAAGTTAAGTGGAATGTGCCATTTTTCACACCTTGATGCAATTTCAAGAGAAGGCAAGCTTAGCAGGGGGCAGCAGAAAGTTAGGTGGGCGGATGAGATTAAGAAGTTTGCGGGGATACGGTGGCCGCAACTGGCGAAGGACAGGGTTAATTGGAGAGACATGGGAGAGGCCTTTGCCCTGCAGTGGGCATAGTCAGGCTGATGATGATGATGATGATGCAATTGTTCTTATATCATTTTGTAGCTTAATGGTGTCTTCAGGGGCATGGATGATGTTATAAACGACGCAGTCATCCGCAAAAAGTTGAAGTTTGGTTCTTGTGTTGGTTGAGAGATTATATATGTAGATTAAGAATAACAACGGTGATAATCCTGCGCCCTGAGGGACACCTGATGTGACGTCAGTATGCGATGAGCTGCAACAGTTGGTGAATGTAAATTGCACGTGCCCTTTCAGAAAGTGCTCGAGCCAGATGAGTACTGCTTGTGGGATTCCAAGTAAAGCAAGTTTGGCAAGCAGATGATGATGCGGAACTCGGTTGAAAGCCTTTGAAAAATCGAGAAATATGGTATCAATTTGTTAGTGACTGTCCCTATACTGAAGGATGTCGTGAGGCAATTCGGCATCTTTGCTGCATTTTCGATGCAAAAGGGGCCATTTTACCAGCACTTATGACAGATACTTTTGTGCTCTTTAGCACTGTTTATATTTAGGGTTGTTCGTTTTCAGGTAAAACCCGATTTTACCCGATTTTTGCACCGCGAACGTGTTCCTAAAACATTGGGTAAAACCCGATTTTTTCCGATTTCTGGAACAATTGTGCCCACGGAATTGCTGTGCCTCCAGTCTCAGACAAAGAAGAAAACCAGTTGACATTGTGGAAACTGGCAGCCGTACTCGATCCGTTCCAGAAGCGGCTGCTGAGTCAGTCGTTTGAGACTACCGACCTCTCTTTATTTCCGTGATGGACGATGTAGGCTCGCTTCGCGAGGAGTTTAACCAGTACTTGCTAGAAGCAAGCCCCACAAATGAAGGTGTTGAAGTGATGGACTATTGGAACGACGCAACTGTGCGTTACACAAGGCTAGCAAATGCAGCGTTGTCATTGTTGTGCCTAGCTAATGGCGGCTGTGACGTTGAGCGAACGTTCTCTCAGCTTAGGTACCTGCAGAGACCAGACAGGTCTCGGATGGAAACCGAGATGTTGCGCATGCAGATGATTATGTATGTTAATAAGGACGTGTAGAACGTCGATGACCAGCCCTCGAGAATAAAATGTTTCTTTTCTCAAAACTGACCGTTGCCTCTCACTGCGAGTAATAATTAATTATCAAAGAAACGCCAAATTTTGCAATACTTTCTTGAAAGCAGCCCAAAATATAGCCCTAATTGTTACCCACCGGTAAGAGCAACTGGAATAAATTATTAGTTTGCAAATTTAACCCGATAAAACTCAAATTTCGAAGATTTTTTCCAAAAAACCCGATTTCTCCCCTGTTATCAAGCCAAAAAATAACGCCCGATTTTTACCCCCTGAATTTGAAAAAATATCCCGAAACCGAATAACCCTATCTATATTCAGGTGAAATTTTGACTGCCTTGCAGGCTTATTGTCATCATAAGATTCGAATAATGCCATTAAATGTAGACATATAGCACCAACTTCAGTCTGAAAATTAGGGCATTAACAAACTGAAGGCCTGAAGCATTTACTGTGATTTCTTGTGTTCCTGTGGCACGGGTAATAGGTGTTTGGCTTCTTAAGCCCAAGGCATCCCAGCCAGAGGAGCTGCATTTTAAAAAGAGCGAAGTGCTGAACTGCCTGTGTGCTGTGCGATGTCAGAGCACAAGAGCCCTAGGTGGCCGCGACTAATCTGGAGCCCTCCACTATGGTGTCTCTCATAGCACAGATGCAACTTTGGGACGTTAAACCCCATGGCTAATAGTAATGCTAGGTTGCAGGAAAGTTTCCATGAAGTTCCCGCACTGAACACTTCAATAGGCTGACTCATCTGACTCTTGGGTTCCTTGAATACTTCTGTGCGGTGTCCTGTGATTTGTTCAAATACAATGCTGTTGCCAGTAACACTGTCAAAATGGTCAGGCACCCTTTGGGGTGGCTGGTTTACAAACACGTGCGCACGCACATGTGGTTTGAAAGAAACTCAGTTTTTCTTGAAATTGTTTGTCAAACAAGCCTGCATGTTCCCACCACAATCTGTTTTTACTTAGAATAAGCAGAACTCTTCAAGGGGCAGTTCTACTCTTTTTCCTTGGTTTCACCATTTTAATCAGCTTGGGTCAGCCCTGTTAGTACCCGTCCCAAATAAACTTGGTGCTGCTTCATAGTGTCGCCCTTTTCGGACATGTTGTTTGCTTACAGTTATTTGTTTCTTAGTTCACTTGAGTCTTGTATTATGATGTGCAGCTGAAGTAGTACTATACAATTACCTAAGTTGTTTTCATTAACTCTTTCTAACTGCACCTGTTCAAATTGATCGTATTGATTGATGGCACAAAATTACCCATGGGACATAATTGGGCCATTTTTTAGCAGTAGCGCCGCCCCCAGTGCGTTGCAAAAAGAAACTGTGCCTCAGTTTATTATTTGATATTTTTGTCACCCTGCTTTTTTCGAACATTTTTGAACTTCCCGTGAAACGTCTCAACGCAGAGCGATCACAACGAGCGTGGAATCCAAGATGGCGTCCTTTTCTTGCACATACCCTGCTCAACAATGGCACTGTTCTCGTGATCCCACAGCATCAACACTCGACAGGTGCTTCTTCATAAATTTCATTTTCGCCATCGCTGAGATTTGCTGCTTTTCAAGCTTCTGTGAAAGTACCGGACATGTCCTAAAGGATTCTTTGCCAGTAGCCTTGAAGCAGATCGAGTTTTCATAAAAATGTCATGGGCATGTGTAAAGCGCTTCCAAAAGCAATGATTTTTTTTTTTTTTTACTGATCAGAAGGTTAGCTTGTAGAGTTCTGGAACTTTTAATGCTCATTTCTGAAGTAGTAAGTAGTACATAAAACATGTATGCAAATGTTTTTTGTTCTCCTTTTTTTTCCCGATTGAATATATTAATTTTTGTGTGATCGACTCACTTTTTCCATTCAAATATTTTTTCCCTTCAGAAGCAATATGCAACCTGTTTTTTCCTTTACGTAATTAAAAAGAGGTGTCAATTAGCTACACCCTGATAAGTAATGAAGCAAAACTTTTGATTTCATGGCTGAGTAATTTTCTTATGAGCACTGCCTGAAATTGCCTGTTTTCCTGGAGTAAGGAAAGAGTTAAATTAGTACAAACAAGGTCTTGAAGTAGTTAATAACGCTCGCTTTATTACTATTTCAAACATTGTAGATACACTTTTTGCATCCCTTATGTTTTTATCTTTTGATTGCCTTTGCTGTAATAAATGAATACATTTTTGTAACATGCAGGATTGAAAGAGAGCAAATGACATTTCAATTCAATTCAAGGTTTATTTGGTTCCTTGTGCAGTACAAAAGGGCAGTAGAACTGTTTGGACCCTTAGCCAATGGCTAGTAAGTGGGTCCAAGTCAAGTGTGCAATTAAACAGGCATTGTATACATAAGGATACAAACCAAAATGTTCAGTAAGAGGAAGCAGAAGCAGTATTTACAACGGATACTGTATTGCATACATCAATACAGTATAAGTATAGCACTATACCGGGTGTCCCAGCTAAATGTAACCAAACTTATAAAAAATGCGAAGTGTCCTAGTCCAGTGAAACCAACTGAGGGGTGTTCATAGTCGCGTGGCCTAGTCTTGAGTATTTTTTCGCTCTTCAAAGTTCATTAATTAGTTATGTTTAATTAGCTAACTTTTTAATTATTGACTTCAGGAAGAAAGTGTCAATGAAAATGTTTTAGATCGCCTCGAAAAACAGCTAGTAGTGCTGTTTCCGTCAAGTTACGATTTACGTAGCTTCATTTATTGGCCTTAAAAGAAAGTTGTCACGTGACCAGCTGCTCGCTCACTTCTCCGCCCCAATGTGCACCCAAAGTCTCATCGAGGAGAGGACTTCAGAAAAAATGGATTTTATTCTTTAAGGCGCGTCTTGGGACATTGAAGTGGCACAGTTGTCATGTGGAAGCTTTTTCGTATTGTGCGGGTTACGGTTAAAGCCCGGTAAAAAAACTACTTTACGTAATTATTACTTTGCTGCAAATTTCTCAGTAAGCTGTTTCTCAAAGCGATGTACAACTTTTCCATTGACACTTTGTTCCTCAAGTCAATAATTAAAAAGTTAGTTAATTAAGCTTAACTAATTAGTCAACCTTGAAGAACAAAAAAAATACTGCAGACTAGGTCACTTGACTCTAAACAACCCTCATTTGGTTTCAGACGGCTAAGGCATCCCGTGTTTTTTAAAAGCTTGGTTACATTTAGCTGGGACACCTGGTATATAAATGGGAAATACAACTTAATAACAGCACTATATTACTTGGGAAATGCACCTTATAATTCAAAACACTAATCCAAGATGTTATAATTCTTAAACATGAGAAATCAAGGACGTAAAATGTTTCCTCTCTAGTGCGGAAAAATTGTGTGCACTTTTCGCTTCCAACGGAAAGCTATTCCATATTTTTGTGCCCCTAAATTGAAGTTGCTGGTCCCCATACGCATTTTTTGTTGGGGGAACGTTGAAGTTATGTGCCAATTTTTTTCACAGAGTATGTCGAAAGGCAATGCCTGTAATCCATGAAACGGCACCTTGCTTGCATGGTCATAACTGTAGTTTGTAATTACTCGCAAAGCTCGTTTTTGTAGCTGCCTTAGTATTTGAAGATATGTCATGTATGTCCATCCCCAAGAGTCTATACAATAGATAAGTTGTTTCAAATAAATGCAAAATGTAACATTCTTAACACCTTATCTTAGAAATAATTTCTTTCTTGTAGTAGTATATGACAGCCAGATGATTGCTTTGCGCAGACTGATTTGATGCGCGCTTGCCAATTCAAACCGTTATCTATTATTGTGCCAAGGTACTTAATAATCCAATCCTTTCAAGTTCGCAGTTGTTCATTTTAATATTTTAGGTGATTGATCTATCCTGGGAGTGGATTGCCATGTATTTGGTTTTTTGCACATTCACAGTTAATTTATTTTGCATGAACCAGCGAGAGATGTTAGATAGTTCTGCATTGGCTTTTGGCCTCAATTTCTTCCATATCGTCTCTTGTGACTACGAGAGCTGTGTTGTCTGTGTACATGACTATATCTGGTATCTCATTCACTTCAAATGACGGCAAGTTTTCTAGTGTGACAGGGGTGTCACAATTACTTCCAGCAGAAAAATTTTACTTCGCAACTTATGCACAATGGCTAACCACTATTTTCTCCACAATGGGGTCATGGAGCGGTTTTGGTTAGTAGTATAAAATTTTACCCGGCAGTGAAACAAGTCCAGTGGAAGCTAAGCACAATAGGAGATATTTTTATGGCATTAATCATCAATAAATAATTATGAAGAGCCAGTACATGTTTCAAACAGTGTAAAAAAGTTGCTTTCAGATAGTGTTTACTGAATGGTACCAAAGTGTACTTTCTTTACACCTTTAGCAATTTCAGGAAAATGCACGCTTCAAGTAGCTGCTGTAATATTTGCATTCTCTAAGTGTTGAGAGGTATGATAGCCTCTTGTACTTTTTGTGGACATCACAGTGATGTGCGAGATAGCATTGTTGAAGCTGTCTACAACCACTGGAAAATAAGTTTGGTCCTTTGTCTTCTGGTGTCACTCATAACGCGGTCTGACATTGTGGTAACTGAGTGGTTTTAACATTCTGCTGCTCAGCATGAAACGTGTTCAGTGTAGCTAGCGTAACATTTGGGGTGGGGGGGGGGGGGGGCAAAGTGCTCGTGGTATCAGGGCTTTAGTGGCTGCTAAAAACATTGGCTTCTGGAGATCAGTCTGGTGTATGTTTCTGTGGCATGTCTCCTAGGTCATGTAGTTTCGTCTTTCCCATATCCATCCAGTTAACCCTGTCCTCTACCAGCTCTGGCCACCCTATCCCTGCAAACTTCCTAATCTCATCCGCCCACCTAACCTTCTGCCGCCCCCTGCTGCGCTTGCCTTCTCTTGGAATCCAGTCCTTTGCCCTTAACAACCATCAGTTATCTTGCCTTCAGATTACTTGTCCTGTCTGTGCCCACTGTTTCCTTTTGATTTCAACTAGGATATCATTTACTCATACTTGTTCCATGATCTGCACTGCTCTCTTTCTGTTACACTGTCATATTAGTTTCCATAGCTCACTGCACTGTTTTCAGGAGGGGGAAAGAACTTTTATTGTCCAACAGAACATCCCCCTCGACTCTAGGCCAAGGGTGGGGGGGGGGGGAACAGCTCTCTTATGCGGCAGCTGTGGGCTTTGATCCCCACTGCCATCGAATACCCACCAGTGGTGCAATGGGTGCAAGCTTTCCTCTGGCCTGGTGCTTGGTTCCTTCGGGTTTAAACACTTGAAACTTCCTTGACCCTACCCTGTGTAGATGAAGTATATACCTTGTGCCGTGGCACTCTTTGGCCACACATGCCCTTGCAACATAAAAATCCACTATCATCATCATCACCCACATTTTCACAGGCTGGAAAAGGTTAAAAAAAAAGTTTTTGCTGCCTTAAACTAATTTTGAAAATAAACTGTGGGGCATCAGCCCAGTTTTTTGGCCGTGGACATTCAGTGTGAAGCGGTAATCATGGAGTCCTTTTCAGTGTACTTCATTAAAACTTCGTTTTGGACGCGTTGGTGCATAATGATTTAGTACAAAGTTATAGCACAAACATAGACAACCACAGGGTGAAAGCACCAGGGTGTCCCGGCACCCACTGTAGCAGAGGTTAATGCTTGTGTATGCTGTCTCCTTGTGGTTGTCTGTGTTTGTGTCATAACTTTGCACTTTTCAATGTACACGTCCCGAGTTTGGATCAAATGTTGGGGAAATTTTTGAATGCGGTTTTCTCGGTAATAAGTACATCTTCTGCTTCCAGACAAACATAAACATACCCAGAAAAAGGAACAGAATTGACTTTTGCTTTGAACAGAAGTTGCATGGAGTTGGTCCTAGTGTCCCTGTGACCATTAAGGTTTTTCCGGGGTCTCACCCAACATGATCTATTGCTGGTTGTCGTTCCATGGAGTTATGAAGTCGGCACTCCGATGGTCATGCCCGTAGTGAAATAGTTAACCTCTGAGTTCCACAGGTTACACTGCTCTAATGCAGCCATAAACCCGTGAGTGCAGCTTGGATTCAAGAAAGCTGGTGATGCTGGTGTTGGGCACAGTGCCTGAAGCATAACAGTTGTTCTTGGGCATTCCAATGGGAATATGATTAACTCTTTCGCTACCGCGGAAAAATGCACAATTTGGAGTGTACTGAAAGAAATATTTTTTTCACAAGAACTGATACACCCAGCACATATTGCAATGCATGAAATTGTAGCTTATTAGTTACACTTCTGAATGAAACAAACAGCAGAGCTGTGTGTGCAAAAGTAAATGAACATTTACTTGTGAAATTTGCTAAAAATACAAAAAAAGTATATAGCAAAAACAAAAATTACCGGCTGCACTAAGCCCCAACTTGATTAGAGGAAAACTGGAATATACAAACTGTTGCACATGTTTATAGCTGTCATTATTCACAGTTTCAGCTATGAGAAAAATTTACTGCACTTTCCATGGCTTGTCAAGTCAGGGGTCATGACTGTGGTGCCACTGTGAAGAGCAATCAGGGGTGAAGATGTGAAGCAGAGGTAGACTGACAAGTGCTTCACATAAGGTTTTATCTTTGTTCCTCCCTTGTTCTCTGATAGCTGAGCTTGCAGTTTCTTCTTTTTTTTCATTCTTTTCGGTTGGTGTTGAATGGATTCTATGGGAGGATTGGGGGCGTGGACTTCTTTTCCCTCATCATACCCGAAGATTTCTTGAATGAGCTGCTCCCTGAAAGCCAGCTGATAAAATTTGGCATTTTAGGCAAGCTCTAAAACATCAGGATCCATGAAATAAGTTTTATCGATGTGGTTCAAAAGCCAGGACACTTTCCAAGTCTTGCCAATAGAAGCTGCCGCCACTGAATCATCCGGGTCCGTTACGTGCAAACAAACAAACAAACAAAAAAGCGAAAAACCAATTTTGAGAAATGATTTTTGATGGCAGAGGGCCAGAATAGATTATTTTGGTATTTCAGTAGAGATACAGTTGTGGCAGGTCAACAATTCCAATGTATATGATGATTCCAATGAACATCAGAATATCCAACAGATTCACGTCTTCCCATGAGCCGTCACGCCGAATTTGCTGAAAATCTTCATCCATGCATACTTATTGATGTTTCCGCACACGGTCTTCATCATTTTCGCCGTGAAGAGCATAAAAAAAAAGTCGAAAAGTCGAGCGAATCTCCGAGCGCCGCTCCGCAGCGATGTGCCGATATGGACACCTAGCTGTCGTCTTGGTTGAAAAACGCGACGCGACCTTGAGCATTTGGCAAACTGTCTTCGCCATACGTTGTCAAGACCTTGAAGCACAAAAATAAACCACTGTCATCAATTACAAACCGTATGCACCGCAGAAAACACACAGCGAACGAAAACAGAACTTACATGCAAGTACGCGCTGACGTTCCAGGCGCCCGAGGTGAAGTCTCGCTGTCGAAACCGAAATCCGACATTTGTACATTGTTGCCCGACTAATAACCACTGCTTTCGTAGCAAAAAACGAAACCGAAACCGGCCGACGTGCTCGGTGTTAGCTTTCGAGGAGCGAGCAGCGATGCGGACGCCATTTTCTCCGGCTGACGCTGCTGCGGCCGTTCAAAGTTTTATTTTTCACGGCGCCCCCTCATGTGAAAACACTAAAACCAAGGCTGCAATCGAAAGAGCAGTGGTTGAGCTCGCTAACTAGATGGCGTAGCACGTTCACGACGCTCCAAAATGAGCTTTTTTGAGCGGGCGATTTGAATCGATCATATGCGAACGATGGCCTATGGCGCGGTAGTGAAAGAGTTGAAGAGTAAAGTTGGCCTAGTTGGTGGTTTTGATCCACAGACTGTGACACATTACTAGCGGTAAAGTACACACAAAGGACAGAGAGCAGAAACACACAGGGTAGATGCTAGCGTCTGTCCTGTGTTCTTCTGCTCTCTGTCCTTTGTGTGTACTTTAATGCTAGTAATATGTCACAGTCTGTGGTTCCAATGGGAATGATGACAGTGGGGGTGGTGAGCATGCTATGAACAGTGGCGATTAGTGATAGCTGCTCTGAAGCTCTTAGCTGGCTAATTTCTGCTCCCAGCTATGGAGCAGTCTATGATGGTGTGCATGTCAGACTGGATATCTCCATAATTGCTTAATAGACATGATTTCCTGAGATGTCCCACTGCATCATTCAAAGATGGGTTGTTGAAAGCGTGTGCTTAGTGGCGGCAACACCGACGGGCACTGACAGCTGTCCACCAGCTTCCACACATTGAGATATACAACCCCGTTGGTAATGATGAGGCTTTAACGGGAGGCGCTTGGACCTGCTAAGAAATTTGAAAGTTCAAGATCACATGAATAGTGTTTTAGTGACACCGTGTGCTCAGTGGGTGGTTCTTCGAATGCACCTCTGAAATCGGCTCACTGCTACGAAATCACAGCCTGGTTTAGAACTGCACCACAGTGCACTTCACAATGAAGTCAAGGTGGGAGGCCAAGGTCCATTGCTAATGTGTGGGCTTTTTAACTGCTGAATGATCAGGCATCACTGACTTGCGCAGAAGTTTTTTGGATGAGTACTTTTAATACTGATATTAATGCTTAAGGTAATTCTGCCGTGTCAGTAATTTGGTAATCGTTACCTCATGGCTGTTACTGACTATTTCACCCTGTGGGTAATGTGGCCAATTCAAGAGCTCTGCCCCAACTCTATGGCCTACTCTGTGTGGCTTAATTACATGACTTGCAGGCTCCTTTTTGCCTTAATCCATGAAATGAATAACTTTTTCATTTCTTGTTATGAAGTGAACAGTGTAATCTGAGACGCACACACACAGTAGGCTGTGTTCGTTCTCATTCTTTATCCCACTGTGTGTATGTCTTCATTGTGCTGTTCACTTCATGATGCTTCATGACCACTTAGCCCGCCGAAATGTCTTAGTGCCATTCTTTTCTTGTTAGGCTTAGTGTTAACAACTCGAGATGAAATAGCAGAGAGCTTATAGAGGGTCCCTATTATTAACGCAATAGCGTTAAAGGCCCCATTCACTGGAAAATCTGGTGTCGGCGTTGTGAGCGAAAAAATCACGGGTATGGCTCGGCAGGTGGGCCTTCTGGGTCATGTGACCTTGCAAAATCATCATAACCTGCTTACCGGATTGTGAGCAAACTGCCCACCGTGGCAGGTGGCAGTTAAGTTAATGACTGGTCGCTCGGGAAGAGCAACCTGGGCAGCACAAGACCTACCGCTGGGAGCACCTGCCATCGCAGGGCAGTGGCGCATCGCTTAGCCACTGCACCATTGCTCCGGGAGGGGTGTGAGGACTCCCGGGGATCTATGAATGCAAAGTACAGAATGACCTTCTGCGTATATGACTATTAACCCATTGTGCTATTATGGCATACCTTTAAGGTGAAGCTAAGTGTCCCCTACAATTTTTTATAACTGTACATTTTGTTTGGTGCTGACTTATTTCGGCACCAAGGTGATGTGGGTTATGCATTTCTGAAGAACTCAAGTTTCTGTGGTTGTTCCCGGAATTCAATCTCAGATGAGAAAAATCTGATTCTAGGAGTAACACCGGTACAGCATGGTGCCTGACTTGTGTAGGAAAGCAGTTGAAATACCTCATTAACCGGTGGTAACTGCGAGTGAGAAGTCGGTGTGGTGTGACTTATGGTCGAGGAAAGTGTTTGCCTTGTGGTTGGGAAGTGTGGCGGGGAAAACAGCCTGCTCTCCAAAAAAAAGGCCGTTGGGCTTATCTATAACTTCTTCAGCGGCACGCCTTTACCCTCTTCACCTAGGTGCCCGTTATCTCCCGACACTTAAACTTGAAGGTGTTTGCAGAGTCATGTCGAGAGCTCTCATGAGATAGCGTTTCCTTTGATGTCTCCTGTCAGGGTCATACCTTTGATATTAAGTTGCATGCGTGCTATGCCATACCTCATGATAGACGCACATGGCGGGAGCAATTGCACGTTTTCCTTTTTTCCTGCTTATTACTGCACATAGTAGAGAATAGCAGAGAAGTGTAGTGAAGTTTCATGAGCTTTTGCTTCTGTGCATGGCTGCTTTTGTGCCTGGTCACTTGGTTTTATGAGCTAAACTAGCATCATGTGTAAGTAAACCAACTAAAATAAATTAGTACTTTTGTTTCGGTGGGCTGGTTCATTTCTTCAAAAGTATGTACGTGCTCAAAGGACATGTCTTATGTGTTGCTTCGTTTGTCCCCGTCTTCTTTGCGCAAGTACGTCCTTGAATAAATTTAATTGTGCTCTGGTGGGTCATGAAAATCTAGTTTTGGGGGAGTTGATTTTGCATCATGAAGCGAATAAAGTGGTGAAAAACGCAGTCAC
Source organism: Amblyomma mixtum (assembly GCF_055824585.1). NCBI lineage: Eukaryota > Metazoa > Arthropoda > Arachnida > Ixodida > Ixodidae > Amblyomma > Amblyomma mixtum. The sequence continues at coordinate 179,208,675 of NC_143012.1, read as the reverse complement.
AAGGAACAGTACACAAAGTACTACTACATACTAAGTCATTGAAAAAGAAGATAGCCATGTTTGTACAGACTCTTTAGCTCCTTACGCGCCTAGGTCTGAGAACTGCAGTCCTTGGAGTGACAGATGGAAACCATATTTGCTTATTGCCTGCCTAGCCTGATAGGCCCCCTCACTTCAGCCGCTGCGGCTGCTTACCCGATAGACACGGGTTTGCTCCCAGCCACGGCAGCCGCATTTTGATGAAGGAAAAATGCTAGAGGCCCGTGTACTGTGTGATGACAGTGTACAGGTGCCGTCAAAAGTAAATGGAAGGCAGTTTTAACGAAAAAATTTAATCACTGCCCGCTCAATTCATGCATTCTTGAATACATATGTGCAGACTAATTGTGATTGTGCGAATCGCACTGTGCACCAACAAACATGGACCATTATGCTTTAGATTTAAAGAAATTAATTTTTTTTTTGGCAAAGTCGCCTTCCATTTACTTTTGATGGCGACTGTACATTAAGGAACCCCAGGTGATCAAAATTTCCAGAGCCTTTCATGACAGCATCCCTTGTAGCCTGAGTCGTTGACATGAAACCCCACGAAACCAGTCCTCTTCACTTCAGTTACGTGTTTGGCCTGTCTGTCTCGGCTTTAACACGTCACGTCCACATACTGGCGTCTTAGTGCAGTTGCAGGTTTCCTAATGAATATATTGAGAGCCTTTCTCATTCCTGACCTTCCACTATTGCGGCCCCCGATGGGGACACTGATTAATCAATCAGTCTAACAGGACCAGTATTCCATTGGTCGTGCCCATTTTGCACCTTAGTAACTTATTTCTGAAATTTATATTTCATGTGAATGTTTGCCACTGACTTGCTTTTGTTAGTGAACACAGGCTAGATGAGTGTAGCAGGGCCAAAACTACTTCACTTCTGTTACACTGAGAAATCATTAAGATGATGAAACACGATACTTAAGCAGCTATGATGTCTTGTGCTTTGGGCAGCTTCTGGATCCGTCTGCGTCTGACTTTTCAGCATTGCTAAGCCTATTTCTTTGGCTTCGAGTACTGAAATGTAGCTTGTGTCCCAGTAGCCAATCGCTGCAGAAAGCAATGTTTAATTTAGTGCATGCAGGGGTGGGCTAAGTAAGCACTGTGGGCGTTCTGTGAAAGCTTGGATGGAAGTGCTATTCAACTCTCTAGGCAGAAAGAAGAATGAACATAGTCACATGTCTGGGGTTAGAATGGTGCTTGTGAGCTGTATGGGTCCGTGGTCACTACAGAACACCATGTGCCTTTTGCCTTGTTGAGGTATCTGTCGTATAAGATGGTTTTGCGAAATGAGCGGGTTTTTGTTTTCATTGTCTTTTTTTTTCGCTTTATTTTGTTCCTTAGCCGGTGTCAAATGAGGGGGCCAATGCTGAGGTCTAAAAGTATGACAAGTCCTTGGCCCCTTGTACAAGTTTCTACATCAGTGTACGGAGCACGCAGTTCGGCCAGCAGTGCAGATATAGAAAGCAACTTTTCAAAATATTGAAGGAAACGTTGGATCACTCTTCACATCAGACAAAATGATCCAAAACAGTAAAAACAAAGCAAGGCTTCTGGTAATATATGTAGGTCAGTATGCAAAGGGCAAGGCAACAATATTCAACAAGTGCTAAACCAGCACTACATACATCAAAACTAAAAGAAAAAAATCGGAAGTGTTACTTTAGAACTAGAAAAGCACAAAGCACTGGATGCACTTTTCATCTGCAGCCGCGGAAATAACTGATTTGATGATTCAGCAGATGTGGTTGCAAAAATTCTATATATCCTCCTGAGACCCGTGTATGGCAATTTGTCCAATATATTGGACATTAGCTTTTAAGCCAGTACTCCCGCGCCGAAAGATTCATCTTCATAAAACCCCCTTGTCCAATACATTGGACAACTGGTGGCGCCATCTGTGCACCTTTTTTGAAATTAAACTGCTCACTTTCCCGCCAAAACACTTTGAAAACGGCGGCGTTCAGCGGCGCGGCGTTCTATGGCACCTGCCGGAGAAGTAAGTGTTGTTTCTGCGATTTCTACCTACTTTGAACGAGTAAAATTTGTTGGATATCGACAAAAATAGAACAGAAAACATGTAGATATCATAATTGTAACTCTACATGACCTAACTTTTCTGTGCTTTCAATCTGATTTCACGTGTCCAATACGTTGGACGCTGGGACTCAGCCCGGTTATTTTGACCGCGCTTTTGAGATGGCTTTCGCAATAACTGTAAACGAATACTGCTGGTATTTAACGGCTGGGGACGAAATAACGTCTTTTTTGTTGTAGGAGACAGGCTTCGCGTTCCTGATGAGACGGCCGAAGCAGTTTTACAAAGAATTGCACAAGCCAACACATCAGTTGGTTGGTTTAGTTGGTTTATGGGGTTTAACGTCCCAAAGCAGGCTATGAGAGACGCCATAGTGAAGGGCTCCGGAAATGTCGACCACCTGGGGTTCTTTAACGTGCACTGACATCGCACAGTACACGGGCCTCTAGAATTTCTCCTCCAAAGAAATTCCAGCCGCCGCCGCCAGGGATCGAACCCGCGTCTTTTGGGTCAGCAGCCGAGCACCTTAACCACTGAGCCACCGCGGCAGCCTCCAACACATCAGACATTGACCTATCGGACAGCGACGACGACACTATTGTCGATCCAGAAAGAGCAAGAAACCCAAGAAACGTCAAGAAGCAAGAAACGTCAAGAAAAAAAAAACCAGAAACAGAGAGTGACAGTGAAGTTGAGTGGAGCCCACCATCAAAGCAAGCTCGACGAGGAGAGACCAACAAAAGTGCCTACCACTTCCCAAGGCTGTCTGACGCAGCTAACGCTGCGCGCTGCAGGTTTGAGGGGTGCACCATGAAAACAAAGTTTTTTTGCACAAAATGTCAGCAGTTCTGCATAACAAAAGACAGAAGATGCTTCGAAAAGGCACACAGCAAGTGAGCACAGCGAAACTTTTTTATTGAGTTGACGTATATTTTGCTACTTTGACTTTTGTCATAATAAAGTTTTTTTTTCGCACAACTTTCACAGCTTTATCGGAAGTATTTTGTGGCACGCCCACTGGGTGGGAAAATACGGCTAGAGTCCTAGTGTCCAATATATTGGACATCGTGCTGAGCTGAAACTATTAGTTCTGTTGAGAAAATATCTCTCACTTTTCACCTTTGTACTCCTACCAGCTTATTCTGAAACCCTACAAAGTTTTTGTGCACTCAAATTCACTTCGGGTCTCAGGAGGATATAATACATGTCATTGAGTCACGAATGAAACAGCTAAATTAACCAAGAAATTTCTACATTCACTTTTAGAAACGGGGAAGGATTTGTTTAAGTCGATAGCCATTTCAGGTCTGTTCAATAGTCTAGTGCACTGAGAAGTTAGCGTTTGTGACCATAGTTCGGTCTTACTGTAGGCGCTGTCCTCATAAGATTACGGATCTGGTATTTGCTGTGTGCTATCTGAGAGACATGCAGTTTGTTTCTATAAATCCACTGCATTAGTTAGAAGTAGTAGACCTGCTTTGCATTCAGCATGTTGTATTTGATGAAAAGCGTCATCGCCTCTGTAATTCTCTCGCAAGCATAGTACCTTTTTTTTGTGCGATTATTGATTTATTATAGGCTGTTGTAGTTCCCCAAACTAGTATTCCATAACTTAACCTGGAGTAAAAAAGAGAATAACATGTTGTTGGTGCTTGTCCTTTCTTCCTGCCTTGAGGATTGTTCATTCTCTACTTAACAGTTATAGATGGCGGGGAATCCTCATACTACTACCGAGCAGCTGTTAAGAGGTGCTCCACTGCAGTGGCAGGCGGCTGTTTCTACCCCAGCCACCCGTAGGGATTGTGCAACCCATGTTGCTCTTCCCGAGCAACCTCTCGCGCAGCTGGCGTGATGCTGCTGCGAACTTACCCGAGCTTACCCGAGTAACTCGGGTTGTAACTCTGGTTGCTAGGCAACGGCACAAGATCGTCGGTACATATGTACAGCGACAAGATTCTTGGTTGTTGTTGGTGAGCATATGAGTGCCTTCACACTGATATAGCGGTAACATTAAAGAGACATAAAGAGAGCTGCGTGGATGAGAGAACAAACTGTGTAGTTAGTGATATCTTAATTGAAATCAAGAGGAAGAAATGGAGTTGGATGGGGCATGCAGTACGGACCATATATAACTGTTGGTTTCTTAGGGTACAGTGTACTAGAAGAGACAACCTAGCGCATGAGAGAGGCTGCCCATTGGGTGCTTGCTCCTGCCAGTAGCAAACGAAGTGGCTGGGCTGCTGTCTCCCACTCCTGAACGTGTTCCTGTGGTTTGGTTTATGGTTTATGGGGGTTTGATGTCCCAAAGTGACTCAGGCTATGAAAGACGCCGTAGTGAAGGGCTCCAGAAATTTCAACCACCTGGGGTTCTTAAACGTGTACATCGCACGGAACACGGACCTCTAGAATTTAGCCTCCATCGAAATTCGACCCACCGCTGCCGGAATCGAACCCGCGTCATTCAGGCCAGCAGCCGAGTAGCATAAGCACTCAGCTACCATGGTGGCGTGTTCCTATGGTGTTCTGAGTTCGTATGCAAACAGAATTGGGGACTTGCATTGCATCGCGTGTGTGGTGCATATAACAATGAAACATTTCTTTTCAGTTACACAGCCGGTACTCCAACAGTGGTTTAGGTAAAAATGGAGTGTCCACTCGAATGCCGTGGTAATCCACCAATTTCTGGCAGGGCTGCGATCGAGTTCTCTTCAGTGGGCGGCGAATGGTGGTGCCGCTATGGACATGTGGAGACCCCTGCCTGTTACACTGTCTGTTCTAGTTCACTGTAGTAGGGTAAGAGAGTGGGCAGCAAGGGAATGGAAACAACGTAAGCAGAATTACAGGTGGGGAGATGTGTTAAGGAAGCGTCTGTTCTAGTTCACTGTAGTAGGGTAAGAGAGTGGGCAGCAAGGGAATGGAAACACAACGTAAGCAGAATTACAGGTGAGGAGATGTGTTAAGGAAGCGTCTGTTCTAGTTCACTGTAGTAGGGTAAGAGAGTGGGCAGCAAGGGAATGGAAACACAACGTAAGCAGAATTACAGGTGGGGAGATGTGTTAAGGAAGCGTCTGTTCTAGTTCACTGTAGTAGGGTAAGAGAGTGGGCAGCAAGGGAATGGAAACACAACGTAAGCAGAATTACAGGTGGGGAGATGTGTTAAGGAAGCGTCTGTTCTAGTTCACTGTAGTAGGGTAAGAGAGTGGGCAGCAAGGGAATGGAAACACAACGTAAGCAGAATTACAGGTGGGGAGATGTGTTAAGGAAGCGTCTGTTCTAGTTCACTGTAGTAGGGTAAGAGAGTGGGCAGCAAGGGAATGGAAACACAACGTAAGCAGAATTACAGGTGGGGAGATGTGTTAAGGAAGCGTCTGTTCTAGTTCACTGTAGTAGGGTAAGAGAGTGGGCAGCAAGGGAATGGAAACACAACGTAAGCAGAATTACAGGTGGGGAGATGTGTTAAGGAAGCGTCTGTTCTAGTTCACTGTAGTAGGGTAAGAGAGTGGGCAGCAAGGGAATGGAAACACAACGTAAGCAGAATTACAGGTGGGGAGATGTGTTAAGGAAGCGTCTGTTCTAGTTCACTGTAGTAGGGTAAGAGAGTGGGCAGCAAGGGAATGGAAACACAACGTAAGCAGAATTACAGGTGGGGAGATGTGTTAAGGAAGCGTCTGTTCTAGTTCACTGTAGTAGGGTAAGAGAGTGGGCAGCAAGGGAATTAAAACACAACGTAAGCAGAATTACAGGTGGGGAGATGTGTTAAGGAAGCGTCTGTTCTAGTTCACTGTAGTAGGGTAAGAGAGTGGGCAGCAAGGGAATGGAAACACAACGTAAGCAGAATTACAGGTGGGGAGATGTGTTAAGGAAGCGTCTGTTCTAGTTCACTGTAGTAGGGTAAGAGAGTGGGCAGCAAGGGAATGGAAACACAACGTAAGCAGAATTACAGGTGGGGAGATGTGTTAAGGAAGCGTCTGTTCTAGTTCACTGTAGTAGGGTAAGAGAGTGGGCAGCAAGGGAATGGAAACACAACGTAAGCAGAATTACAGGTGGGGAGATGTGTTAAGGAAGCGTCTGTTCTGGTTCACTGTAGTAGGGTAAGAGAGTGGGCAGCAAGGGAATGGAAACACAACGTAAGCAGAATTACAGGTGGGGAGATGTGTTAAGGAAGCGTCTGTTCTGGTTCACTGTAGTAGGGTAAGAGAGTGGGCAGCAAGGGAATGGAAACACAACGTAAGCAGAATTACAGGTGGGGAGATGTGTTAAGGAAGCGTCTGTTCTAGTTCACTGTAGTAGGGTAAGAGAGTGGGCAGCAAGGGAATGGAAACACAACGTAAGCAGAATTACAGGTGGGGAGATGTGTTAAGGAAGCGTCTGTTCTAGTTCACTGTAGTAGGGTAAGAGAGTGGGCAGCAAGGGAATTAAAACACAACGTAAGCAGAATTACAGGTGGGGAGATGTGTTAAGGAAGCGTCTGTTCTAGTTCACTGTAGTAGGGTAAGAGAGTGGGCAGCAAGGGAATGGAAACACAACTTAAGCAGAATTACAGGTGGGGAGATGTGTTAAGGAAGCGTCTGTTCTAGTTCACTGTAGTAGGGTGAGAGAGTGGGCAGCAAGGGAATGGAAACACAACGTAAGCAGAATTACAGGTGGGGAGATGTGTTAAGGAAGCGTCTGTTCTAGTTCACTGTAGTAGGGTAAGAGAGTGGGCAGCAAGGGAATGGAAACACAACGTAAGCAGAATTACAGGTGGGGAGATGTGTTAAGGAAGCGTCTGTTCTGGTTCACTGTAGTAGGGTAAGAGAGTGGGCAGCAAGGGAATGGAAACACAACGTAAGCAGAATTACAGGTGGGGAGATGTGTTAAGGAAGCGTCTGTTCTGGTTCACTGTAGTAGGGTAAGAGAGTGGGCAGCAAGGGAATGGAAACACAACGCAAGCAGAATTACAGGTGGGGAGATGTGTTAAGGAAGCGTCTGTTCTAGTTCACTGTAGTAGGGTAAGAGAGTGGGCAGCAAGGGAATGGAAACACAACGTAAGCAGAATTACAGGTGGGGAGATGTGTTAAGGAAGCGTCTGTTCTGGTTCACTGTAGTAGGGTAAGAGAGTGGGCAGCAAGGGAATGGAAACACAACGTAAGCAGAATTACAGGTGGGGAGATGTGTTAAGGAAGCGTCTGTTCTGGTTCACTGTAGTAGGGTAAGAGAGTGGGCAGCAAGGGAATGGAAACACAACGTAAGCAGAATTACAGGTGGGGAGATGTGTTAAGGAAGCGTCTGTTCTGGTTCACTGTAGTAGGGTAAGAGAGTGGGCAGCAAGGGAATGGAAACACAACGTAAGCAGAATTACAGGTGGGGAGATGTGTTAAGGAAGCTTGCTGGGGTTGGGTGGACATGACTCATGTTGGAGAAGGCCGATTATAAACCTGTGTGGGGGGGGCCTTTGTTCAGTAGCGAATGTAGGTGAAAACAACTCTCCCCAGTTCAGTCCACGCTGCTGGTAATTTATGTGCTGCATTTTACCAGTTGAGCTACAGTAGCTTGTTGTGCTACCCTCCACGCACTGAGATGCCTATTTTTGTGAATATCTAACCCTTGAGAGCTAACAAGCAGTGCTACCGACCCTAGGAGCAGACATTGGTGGTGCAGTGCTGGTGAAATTTAGAATGTGGTTGAGGTTATTTATGGGAAAATGACTGAAATACTCTCGTGCTGCCTGTGGCATTACAGGCTGCCAGAACCAAGGCCCATTCTATGCAGTGAGCCAGCAGAAGTAGTGGTGATGAGAGCTTACAGCTAGCTACTGGTGTAGTTCTGCCGTACATGTGCGTTCCAGCCTTCTTTTCTGAGTGTTATAGATTTACCTTGCAGTACAGCACTAATTATAGCCTTTTCCACTTGGGCAGTTCTTGAGTAATGGCAAAAAGATTTTTATTAAAAAGTCAGTTAATTCTTGAGTTTCTCTGCATACAAGCTCTTGTTTCATTCATCGTCAAGTTCCTGCGCAGCAAAGATAGGTTCCAGGCTTCTGCCCTTGTGTGTGGTGCAACAGAGAAACAGCTATGGGAGAGAGAGTATTTATTCGCAGCCACTTCTTTCTGCTGTTGGCGGCACTTGTGGTGGCCTTAACTGTCTTCTGTCGGCTGTGCAGGGGTGCGCCTTCTGTTTGCCAACCGCAAGGACATCCGTATCCTGGAGCTCGATGCGTCGGGCCGGCGTGCCAACAGCTCTCGGCTGGTGGTCGGTGGCCTGGAGGATGCGGCGGCCGTGGACTTCCTTTATGACGCCGGCCTCATCTTCTGGACGGATGTGGGGCTGGAGGTTATCCGGCGCCGGCCGCTGGATGCCTCGGGCCCCGACATGACAGTGGCCTCCATGGGGGTGGTGTCCCCCGACGGACTGGCCTGCGACTGGGTGGGCCGCAAGCTCTACTGGACCGACTCCGAGACCAACCGTCTCGAGGTGGCCGAGCTGGATGGCTCCCACCGGAAGGTGCTTGTGTGGCGCGACCTGGACCAGCCACGGGCCATTGCTCTGGTGCCCACGGATGGGTGAGTCTGGGCTGCTGCTCAGAACACGGTGTGCCCAAAGCCGTCTCAAATATTCCAGCATTCCATGACATTCACTGGCACCCAAGGCATGGAGAACAAAAGTCTGGTCTCCTCTCTTGGAACATCTGAGTCTTCAGAACTGGTGACCATTGCAGGTTAAGGGTGGTGTGAAGAGTGGCCACAGCTTAGAAACGTGCAATTGATGCTGCTTTATTTGTGCTAGTGCAATAGGCAATGAATGGGCCGTGCTCCCTCTAGTGAGTGTCGCTGCAGCATTATGGTTTGCTGAAAATGTGGTACATGGAGGCACCTTTGAAAGAGAGGTTGTCTTCCCAGCTGCATGCTGACACTTGCTGATGCTCTGTTGAGGTAATAATGGGATGAACTGATACTGCTGTATACGAACATTAGGGGCGAAGGCTCTTTCTTTTCATTTAAGTAACTTCATCATGCCATCAAGTTACATCTGCAAAATCAGTGGTATCAAAGTAGCTTCAATGTTTACCACGCAACTCTGCGTATGCTTACCTTAACCAGGGCTGTATGTCCTACAGAAATTTAAGCTATTTTTCTTGCAAAAAAAAGTACTTCTGCTTATTAAAGTGTTAAATGATATTTTACTCATTTGCATCACTGAAGTATGATTGCGGGGAAAGAAATATCATGGAAATTTATTTTCTGGGAACTATGAGTGCACATTTCTGCCAATAGCCATAACTGCATTGCAGCAATGAGCATCTTTACACACTGACGGCTGTGGGTCACATGCATGGTGTGTTGCTACGAACCGTTGGTCATTTGAGTGCCAGATCCTTGGAGGATCATGGTCTTACCTTAGAATCTTGCGACGTCTGCTAGTAAAATGGTCTAGCAATCTGTTTTACTTTGTGCATTTAATTCGTGTCGGTCGTCGGGTGTGTGTCCCATCATTGCTAGTTCGGGTTAATTATGTATTTGGAGTATTCGCTGGGACTGCGCAAATTCATCATAAAAATCTGTGTCACAGCATGAAAAAGAGACACGCATCGGGGCTGTCATAGAAATTTTGTAAAAAAACGCCAGTCCCATGTAAGGGCTGCACCCCATCGAAACTGTGGAAAAAAAGTGCAGTCCTCGCATGAGTGTTTACGGCAGCTGTGTTGTCTTTACATTGCAAAAGCCTAGCATAAAAGGTTGGACAACTTTATTTATTTTCGTATACTGCAGTCGCATTTTTCATGTAGCATGTAGTGGCATCACGAAAAGCAACCTCTTCTGTGTGACAGCCTTAGTGACAGCAGATGGACCAGAGTGGGCTTCCGAGGAAATGTCAAACTTCTGAGTTCCTGAGTGATGTGAAACAGTAACCCCCCCCCCCCCCCCCCCCCCCCGAAGATCCTCCTCGGCTGGGCAGGGAGTAAACTTAGCACTGTGTGCACTGTGCAGACTGCTGTACTGGACAGACTGGGGAGACGTCCCCAAGATCGAGCGGGCCAGCATGGATGGGAACCTCACCACCCGGCAGGTCATTGTGCGGGAGGACATCTTCTGGCCCAACGGCCTCACCGTCGACTACCAGGCTCGCAGGTCAGCCACCTTTTGTTTGTTTCTCGTGCTTTTCACATTGCAGAAGCACTGTGATGGGGCAGAGGCAAAAGGCGACAACAGTGATCATCTGACTAGTTCCTTGTCCCTGCAAAAACTTGCACCACGAACAGGGTGGCAGTACTGACACTGCTGGGTGAATGTATACATTTAATGAAAACAAAAAGGGGAAAAAAGAAAGAGAATTATATTCAATAATCAAGTATAAAATTTATACGCATTGAAGTATGGACATATTCTTTGGTTTGGTTTGGTTTTTGAGAAAAGGAAATGGCGCAGTGGTGCGTAAGGGAAGGGAGGAAGGTGGGAGTGAAAGAAGAAAGAGAGAAAGAGGTGCCGCAGTGGAGGTCTCTGGAATAATTTCGACCACCTGAGGGTCTTTAAGGTGCACTGACATCGCACAGCACATGGGCGCCTTTTGCGTTTCGCCTCCATCGAAATGGTCGCCGCGGTCGGGTTCTAACCCGTGTACTCCGGCTCGATAGACCAGCGCCTTACCATTGAGCCACTGCGGCAGGTAGGATATATTCTTTAAAGTTCATTGTGGTCCTCACAATAATAAACACCGCATATAAAGCAAAATATAACTTGAAAGGGGGAATGAAACACGTTGGAGAGGTTGATGCATGCCACTGTAATAAAGTCTAGCATCGCAGATTAGATGCATGGCAGAACACGCAGTAAAAGGGGGGGGGGACTACAGCACCCATCCTGTCTACCATATGTTTTATGGTGTGACTTAAGTTTGTGCTTGGTGTGACTTTTGTGAGTGCTGTATTTACGTGAATGTAACCCAGCTATGAAAAAAATGCGAGGGGCTAGTTTGCGCCCATAAGAAAAAGAAAAAAAAAAATGTTACGATCATAGCGCCAGATTGCAACTCAAACGGCAGACATGACAGACAGTGCCAAAATGGTACTGCACACAAAAGTTATGAACAAGTACACGTTCATGGTTATCCGTGCTCTGCTGAGTGTCGACAGATTTGTGCACCAAAGACACTTTGCCAATGTAGCGCTCGCGCAGAGGCACTTGGCATCGTCTGCTGCACCGCTCATGCACGGCAGCGAGTGGTGTGCAAGAACGCTGCAGCAGACGATAAAGAGTGGAAGACCGTATCTGTGTGTGTTTATTCATGTTCGTCACTGCTTTCCTTGCTGCTCTTCTCGAGTGTGGCGTTGTCGTCTGTGCCGTCAGTGCTGTTCAACGGGAAACAGTTGAGAAATGCACGTGACACTGTGTGTGGAGCAGGCCAGTGCCTCCCACTCGTTCACAGTCCACTTCGCAACCACTGAGGCAAAGAGTTGTGGTTTCTCCTTGCGTGTCATGAACCTGGTGGTGAAGCAGTCCTGACAAACAGGGAGGATTTGCTGTATATTCGTACCCTGGTTCCGAATATAACGTGAGGGGCTTCCTTAAAATTACGATTTCTAGAATAAAAAAACTTGTGCTGTATTTGTGTAAACACAGTCAAACCTTGGTATAACGAACACGCATATAACGAATTATTGAATATATCGAACTCTTCCAAAATATTTTTATCAAACACATGTATTTTTAACTTCCTATAGCTAACGCGGTTCGGCATAAAACGGATATAACGAACTTCGCAACGCCAAGCACTACCTCAAGAGGCAGGCTTCGTTGCACTACAAGTGTGTTATGCGGCGCAGCAACCGTTCCGGACTACCTCGCAGGCGCCGACAGCGCCACAGATGCCACGTCGGCAGTGAGAGTTGACAGCCAAAGAAATCGTTCGCATCTCACAATCGCTGACAGCGCCACTTCAGCAGCGGCGCGATGGAATGTTGCTTTTGTCCTTTTGCGTCTTTTGCGTTTTAGTGTTAGCCGTGCGTGGTCGTCGTGGCGTTTTGTGGAGGCTGCGTCGGTGGTCGTGTCGAGTGTGGTGCGCGGGCGTGCGTAGTGCTGTGATGGCGGTGAATGCGAAAAAAAAGAGCAGCGCTGACGTTAAAGACCAAGCTCGAGATTATTCAGTGTGTGGAGAGCGGCGAAAAGAAGTGCGTACTTGCGGACTTATTTGGCATCCCAAGGAGCACTTTGAGTACAATTTTGAAGAAGAAAGATGCCATCAAGGCACAAGCACAAAAGACCACACGGACAAGTGCACAGCGTCTTCGGCCCCCTGCATTCAGCGACGTGGAGAAGGCGCTCTACAAATGGTTTTTGGATATCAGAACTCGGAACATACCGGTTTCGGGACCGATGCTTCAACAAAAAGCAAAAGACTTTGCCTGTATCCTTAATGCCGAAAACTTCGTCGCCAGCTCCGGATGGCTGCAAAGGTTTAAGGCACGCTATGACATCGTAGGCAAAACGATCTCTGGCGAAAGTGAGACGGTTAACTGCGAGAGCATCAAAAAGTGGTTGGAAGAGGAGTGGCCACAAATCCTTGCAAAATATCAGCCCAAGGACATCTTTAATGTGCACGAAACGGGCCTATTTTGGCAAATGCTACCCAGGCATACCCTTGACGTGCGTGGAGAGCTGTGCCATGGCGGGAAGCAAGGTGTTACGTTCTACCGGCCAAAGGCCGGCAGCAACGTGATGAAAACAGGCCGATTCGCAGAGCAGAAAAGACGCCCCTTTATTTCCAGCTCGGAAATATATAGAGAAAAGAGAAGAGAGAAAGAAGGAAAGAAGGACCATCGACACATGCGCGGACCACATGCGCCGGAGAGGCGCATGTGGTCCGGATTTTGTTATCTGCAGCATTCCTTTCTCCTAGTAGCCGTAGCGCTCCACTGGCTTTCTGGTTCTTGTGGACCGACGTTTCTCAGGAACAGGCCCCTCGGGAAGGTCTTGAGCCTCGTAATTCGGTGTTCCTAAGGTCGTAGGAGGAGATTTTTCCGGACTCGACGTTTCCCTGCTTCCGTCTGTGTCGGATGAGCGTTTTCAGATCTGGTCGACATGGCGTCGAACGACTCCGTCCTCAGTTGCTACAGGGACTAGACGGGCACCACTCGTAGATTTCACTTTTCCTGGTGTCCACTTTTCTTCGACGCCGTAGTTGCGCACATAAACGGCATCTCCCGGGACGAAGTACCAACTGGCGGAATCAGCCGCTGGATTTTTGGGCATTTCGTGGCTCCTAGGAGGAAAACACATGTCTAGTCTTGTACGCAAACGGTACCCAAGAAGAAATTCGGACGGTGCAAACCCTGAAGCCTGTGGCGAATTCCTGTAGTTGCAAAGAATTCTCGCCAGAGCAGTTGCCAACTCCACACCAGGCATTCTCTTCAAACCCTCCTTGATAGTTCTCACGGCCCGTTCTGCGAGACCATTGCTTTGAGGGTGATAAGGTGGGGTCCGGATATGCTCGATTCCATTTTTCTGCAGAAATACAGCAAATTTGGACCCGGTAAAGGGGGTACCGTTATCCGTAACTATGGTGCGGGGCAATCCAAACCTGCTAAACAAGGTTCGCATGCAGTCGGCAGTGGCAGTAGCGGTTGCTCTAGATACTGGAATGGATTCTATCCAATTGCTGTGAGCGTCGACGATTACCAACAGCATCTTGTTGGCCCTGCGTAGTCGGCATGCAGCCGTGACCACCTCTCGCGCGAAATCAGCCAGCTGACGGGGTTCCGTGCAGGTGGCATGGGCTGCGCCTGCACACAGTTTCGACACTTTGAGACCATCCTACAAATGTCTTGATCTAGACCGGGCCACCAAAAACTAGCCCTCGCCTTTGTCTTCATGGTAGACGCACCCTGATGAGACTCGTGTAGCATCTTCAATAGTGTCTCACGCGCTGCACTTGGTATCACGACACGATGGCCCCAGTACAACAGCCCCTTCTCCACAGACAACTCATGTCGCCTTTTCCGGAATTCCAATGTTTCCCTTTTGTCACCTTCCTTGACGGAGGGCCATCCTTCTGTCACGTACCTGCATATCGCTTGCAAAAACCTGTCAGCTGCTGCAAGTGCTTGAATCTCTTGGTGGGAAACGGCTGGCTGGTCCCATTCGTCCATGATAAGCACCATTTCCGACAGATCTTCGGTTTCCGCTTGCGGCTCCTGCAGCGATTGAGGCAACCGGCTTAAAGCGTCAGAAATTAGCATCTGTTTGCCAGGTTTGCAGACGAGCTTGTACTTGTATGCCCCGAGCAAAAGCGCCCAGCGCTGAATTCGGGCGGCAGCCATGACAGAAGTTTGACGATCCTGTCTGAGAAGACCCAACAAGGGGCGGTGATCCGTTACAAGCGTGAACTCACGTCCCAAGAGGTAATCGCGGAACCGTGTCGCACCAAACACCAGGGCTAAAGCTTCTCGCTCAATTTGGGAGTATTTTCTCTCAGCTGAGGTAAGCGTCCGTGATCGGAAACCAATTGGCCTGTCTTCTCCATTTACTCGGTGGAAATTTATTCGATTTGCTGTTTGAATTTTCAGAATATTTGCACACCCCTAATTAAAACAGCGTTTTATATATCTTATCCGAGCTGTGGGACATAGAGAATATTTTGCTGGTTTCAAGGTAGGCCCTCAATTCCAGGCTGCTCAATGCCTAAGCTTAGCGTTTAAGCCTCAGTTAAGCAAAAGGCATCAGTGGTCGAGCACTTGGCTCAGGCACAGATGCGTTGGTAAAATTTTCCCGGTGGTCTCTTTTTAAGTTGATGTTGGTGGGGGAGTGTGATTGAATTGAATTTGCTCTTTGCTTAAAAATATTAATCGTTAAAGCATCCATGGTTTCGTCTTGTGTGCAGGGCTTTCTGGATGTGTTGTGCCATTCAGGATTATGTGGGAAGTCTCTTCTTTAGTGTCACATCTTGCGTGTAAGGAGGAAGGTGGGGGTGGTAGTTGTTTATTTTAAAGAACAAAGAAAAAAAAAGTGACCGAAAAGAATGAAGCTGGCCGCGGCAGTTGCTGCAGCCGGTGCAGGTGAAAGGGAAAGGGAGACGAGTGCGAGGAGAAGTACAGAGGGGAGCGATGGCAAGAAGGGACAGGGAAGAGCTTTGTACACTGTTTACAACATACAAAAGTATTCAAGCTCGCGCGCAAACGTCCAGGCTCTGTCTGAAAATAAGTGTGCCTCAAGCGGCCACTGTGCACAGTCATTTGCAGAACATAAGGAAAAAGAGCCTTTCGGTGGCTTGGTGCGCTCGCTATTTCAGCAGTGGTGCACGAAATGCTGGGAAGTTAGTTTTGGGCCTCTTAATATGCGCAGATTACTTTCTGCGCAGTTGAAAGCACTCATGTTTCACATCATTGTGAAGGGGCTGTGACTTAAGGGGGGGACACTGGTCTTGAAAAAAAAATTTTTATTAATGAAGTCACAGTTACGAAATCTTCAGGAAATATGTATTTTTGTGTGCTGATTCTAAATATGTCATTTAATTTCATGTAAAACAATTTCTTGAGCACTTATGTAACTTTTTATGCTAGTATTTTGCGGAGAGTTTTGTAGAAAATTTGCTGCGGGAAACTCGCTGAAATGTATGCCATTGGGTTCTCTTGACACCAAGGAATACAATAAGGGTAAAATTGTCTTCCTGCCTATCACAGAACTTAAGTTATAGAGTTTTGAAGTTGTCGCTTCAGAAATGAGAAGGAAAGTGTGTATTCCTGTTTCTGAAGTGGCAGCTTCAGTACCCTATTACTCAAGTTCTATGAGAGCCAGGATGATAATTTTACCCTTATTGTATTCCTTGGTCTCAAGAGAAGCCAATGGCATGCATTTCAGCGAGTTTCCTGCAGCAAATTTTCTTCAAAACTCTCCGCAAAATACTAGCATAAAAAGTGCATAAGTGCTCAAGGAACTGTTTTACATGAAATTAAATGACATATCTAGAATCAGCGCACAAAAATACATGTGCCCTGAAAATTTCATAACTATGACTAAATTAATAAAATTTTCTTTTCAAGACCAGTGTCCCCCCTTAAGAGCAGCAGCATCTGTGTGGTGATGATCCATTTGGGGTATGCTTGCTGCTTGTTTGCCCCCTGTAACTGAGCCTCTTGAGTGGGTGTCGTGCAGGATCTACTGGTTGGATGCGAAGCTGAAGCTGATCTCGTCCATGGACTATGATGGCAAGAACCGGGCGGTGGTCATCCATGGCTCCCTCTCGCTGCCCTTTGCCCTGACGGTGAGTGGTGTAGGAGTCAGTGCAGGGTGCTCTGCATGGCGCTGTATGGGGCCATGTTGGTTCTGTCCTGAAGAGCCAGCTCTGCCCTGCTGCTCATCACATGTGCAGCACAGTTAGGTATGCTATGTGTATGTATGTATGTACGTACGCACGTACATACCCGATGTATGGAGCCTGCGTGGAGTAGGAGCTTTTGTGAGCAGTGGAAAATCAACTTGTCTTGTTGGTCTTGGTGTGGGCGTTTCTTTGAGAATGCTGTGAAACCCGGTTGTAACAAACAGCATGATTCAGTGCAGTTTGCTCGATGTATGGAATAATTTGATATACCCGAACCCGCTTATAACGAACTTTAGTAAACTTCAGTACCAAATTCGTTATACGCGATGTTGTGAACAGTAGAGCGAAAACGCACTCACAAAAGGAAAACCATGCCACTCACCATGAATGATCTACTCCACAAGTAATTTAAGGGTGAGAAATGTACACCTACTTGCAGATCGGCAGTGATTTTTGTCTAAACACTGCGTTTAGCTCCATCAAAGAGAATCGCATTTTTGACACGTGGCATCATTTCAGCGAACTGCAGTTTGCTTCCCTTGTATTCCCAAGCGGTATCATTACAGCACATTGGTAGCAGAAAGGATTTGGCGAATGATCGGGTGAGGGTGGTCATCTTGTGGCAGCGGCTTCTTGGTCTCCTCGGTTGTGCTAGACACCAGCACACTGAAAACAATTTCCCGAGTACAACGGGGTTGATGTCACGGCTATGTCATCGTCAACCGTCAAGGAATCCTCAAAGGCAATTTCTGTTGGCGCAGCGTTTGGAGCATCGGCGAGTTCTTCCCATAGAGTGGCAATGTCATTTTCATCTAGCTCTGCGTGCACCTCACTTGCAGCTTCCGCACTGGATTGTGTTTCAAATCACCTGTCTTCAGCTCATCATTAACGTGCAACTTCAATAAAAGCCGTTCAACCACGTGCTTCCGATAGACTAGCTAAAACCCATGGATGATGCGTTGATCAAGTGGCTGTAAAACCGCTGTTGTGTTTGGTGGCGGGAAGCTTTTGTCGCCGCCGCTCGGGTCTGGCCATGGCTGAACAGTTATTCGGGAGGCAATTCTTGCACCCGCTCGTTGCAAGCTCCTTGGCAGGGTTTGCTGCTACTTCGTCGTCATCTTGCAGGATTAAATGCAGGAAAGCGAATGCGCAGCAACACAGACACAGCTAGAGTCGAGAGAGCAGTACAGCATGACTCGCAAATGCTAACTGTTCATGGAGGGTGACATCACGACGTCTTGTAGCGTTTGTAGTCCTACGGGTTGCCTACTTCCAAAGCCAGTGCAATAAGTCCAGAGCTGCTTGCATGTACTTGATCACATGGTATGCGGCTGCCGAATAGGAGCACTGCAAAGTGAGGCTCGCTGGCTGACGGAACAAGACTGGTCGTGTTCCGGCGTTTCATGGAAGTTCACTGAAGCGCGACTGGGCAGCGCAATTGCCGAGAGACTACCCGGAGCCAGTTCACCAGTGTGTTGGTGGGCGTTTGTTGACCGATGCGGGCGTTTAGTGACCGGTCATGGTCACTCAGCGTTCGATATATCCAACGTGTAGTTCATGATAAAAAATACATTTTACGTGCACAGTGCTAGAAATACTGCTGAGTGTTCAATATAAAGAATAATTTGATATATCCGAGTTCAATATATCCATAAGGTTTGACTGTGAACTGCTCTTAGGCCTGTCATTGTGCCTTGGTGTTTGTCTAAGAGGCTTGGTGTTGAAGAGGAATAGCAACTCTTAGTGATGAACATGTAGACTTTATTATGCCTGTGGTACCACTGCTTTTGTGGCCCATGGCAGAGTAAGGCCAGGCATACGACCGAAGGCGCAAAAACGAAATAGATGCGGTTGTGCAGGCTGGCTCTGAGGCTTTGTTTTCTATCATCCAATTTCTTATTTTATACCCTGCAGCTTAAAAGATACAGCTTGCAGATTGCAATAGATGAGAACTGTTCAGGATTAAAGCAGCCGCCTTGAAAACGGCGCAGAAGTGCTTGTGTCCCGCAACATGGCCAGGTTCATACGTGCTTCCTCGCTGCTGCCACCCTTCCACCGATAGTTGCTCAAGCTGAAAGAGAGCCATCGCAGGGCATTTAGGATGTTCTACACGTGCACAATGATTGCGAGAGCCACGAAACTTCGCAAATTTCAGAGAAGCGTGTTGGGTACACAGGAATTAAAACGCAGCAGACAGCGACACACATTATTTTAATGTGCTGTTGTCGGCTACCATATTTCCTAGCAGTATGCACGTTTTCCGCAGCCCT
Source organism: Amblyomma mixtum (assembly GCF_055824585.1). Taxonomy (NCBI): domain Eukaryota; kingdom Metazoa; phylum Arthropoda; class Arachnida; order Ixodida; family Ixodidae; genus Amblyomma; species Amblyomma mixtum. The sequence continues at coordinate 179,190,034 of NC_143012.1, read as the reverse complement.
GTGAAGGGCATAACAGCGGGGTTCTACAGTACCAAAGTGTTTGCGTGACAAGTGTGACAATGCCATTGACTGAGTGCCGTGACACAGTTTTCTGGCAGTAGTGTGGTGGACCATTGTGGAAAAGTGCACTGTGCCTTTCCTGTGCTCCGGCTGAGTGTCCCTGCCGTGCAGGTTCTGGGGGACACGCTCTACTGGACGGACTGGCAGGCGCGGGCAGTGCTCTCCTGCTCCAAGCAGACGGGGGGCCAGAAGCGCACCGTGCTCTCGGGTGACTTGGACCTGATGGACATCCAGGCCTACAGCCCCCTGCGCCAGCCCAAGGGTCAGCACCGCTCTTCAGACCCCGTGGTCTTCGGTTGTAAAACTTTAGGAATCGCACATTGTAGTTTTGCATAGTCGCAGTAGTAAGTTTTGAAGTGCGATTGAACGATTGTGCTCTGGCTATTGCAAACACTGTGTCAGCTTCACTTAGCAAACAGAATGACATCTCTGTCTGTCATAGATGCCAAGATATCGGCATACTAGGACAGAGCTGTCCACAGTTTTTGTGCTGTTAAATCATCTGCTGGTGCGCAAATTCAGCCCACATGATGACCTAATGCTAGAGGCCCGTGTGCTGTGCAATGTCGGTGCAGTTAAAGAATCTCAGGTGGTCGAAAATTATCCAGAGCCCCCTCCACTACGGCGTCCCTCCTAGCCTGAGTTGCTTTGAGATGTTAAACCCCAATAAAACAATAAGACCGTTAATGTATTGACCGGGGTTGCATTGTCAACTTTCTACTGTAACTGTAGAATCCAAAAATGTAATTGTTAGAAAATCAATTTTTGGGTCATTCTTTTGTCCCAAAGACAACCTAAGTATGCTTTGGCAGTGGGGACTCCTCTATTCGGTCTGTCACAGTGGAACTGGTTTACTGAGCAAAATTTGCTATTCCTCTGTGCATCACAGGTCAGCTGAAGTCAACTACTCTAATGTTATTCAAGAGCACATTTTAAGGACGAAGGCTTTCCATTAGTCTTGTTTTCCTCTCATAGGTGAACAGTAGAACTCTTGGCCAGTGTCCATTGTTGTGTGCTTCAATGTGAATCCTTTCATGCCTTTATTGTACTACCATGTGATTAGACCTCTCCTGCCTGGATGGCACCACTGCCTGCAGTATTTGTTAATAAGTAAATGAATAAATAAATGATAATCTAAACTAGGTCACATCCACCTAAACTATTTCCCTTTTCTTGGTTTCCAACTCGGGAAACTTTAGCTTTCGTATAGATTCTGAACAATCAAAGAATTATGGCCACGTGCCAAGGTTGCTCTCTGTTGGAATAGATTTCTCTATATCCACTTGAGGTCAGGGGTTGTTTGATGGTGGCCATAGCAGCGCACTCTGCATGTCACGTCTTACAAGAATAGGAAGCGCTGAATATGATCTATAAAGGCGGTGCTAATCAGGCTGCAGTGTGGTCTTTTGGTTGAGAGAAGAATTCTGAAGCTGAGCCTGTGTTGTTGCTGTGCAGGCGAGGGCTCCCAGTGCAGCTACAACAATGGCGGCTGTTCCCACCTCTGCCTGGTGTCCTCGGAGGCGCCCTTCTACAGCTGTGCCTGCCCAACGGGTGTGCGCCTGCGCAACGACTCACGCACCTGCGCTCAAGGTTTGTCTCCCCGGCTCACCCTGGTTGCAAACACAAGCGCAGAACAGGGTAAAAAGACACAGTGGCAACCTGTAAGGGGCATCTTAAACCTTTTCAACAGTCATGGACATACCCAAAAGTTGTCCACTGTGCATTCAAATATGTGTGCCGGAGCGAATGTATATGAGCGAATGAACCCTGGTAGAGAATGCCAGGCTTCTATTGAACAGGGAAAAAAACTGAATTTGAACAAATTAGTATGCGCAAAATATGGTATCAAATTTAGCTCATGATGACTTCTTGTAGATGATAATGGTGCAAAGTTAATGTAGTGGTTATTGAGAGCCTTACCAAGGAATTGAAGGTACAGTCGACTCCCGTTAATACGAAGTTCACGGGGACGCCAAAAAACTTCCAATTAAACAAACTTCCAATTAAGCAGGAGGCGCCAAAAAAATTCTCTTTATTTGCAGTGAAATCGCGTCAGCTCATGAGAAATAGTCCGTAACCTTTCGCTGCTTCTGCTTAGTGAATCGTGCAGCAGAGAGCATGTTTTGCAGACTATAGATATGCTTAAATGCTTCCGCTGAGTTACTTTCTGCAGCGAAAAAGCGCTCCACAACACCGAGGCCTGCCGCTGCATCGGCAGCCCTTGGTTGCGGCTCATCTTCGATGTCATCGTCCACGTCACTCTTGTCAAGAGATTCGCTGGGCCGAACAATCTGCAGAATTTCGCCGTCCGTAAGGGCTCCGCACGTTTCGACTTCACTGTCCGCAGCGACGAAGTCTTCAAAGGGAACGCCACCTAGAGCAGCGCCAAAATCGGCGCCGTCGAGCTCGCCTGTTTGTTCTTCCCCCGATGCAGTACAAGGAGAGGCATCTTCTGAAGCAGCTGCCACAAAGCCGCAAACCCTGAAGCAGTTCGCAACCGTCTCTTTTCTGACGAGATCCCACGCTCGCGCTAGCATGTGAATGGCGCTAAGCAAACTCACCTCATACTGTGAGGAGTTGTCCATGCACAAAATCATGCGCTCAAGCAGGTGCTTCCTGTAGAGGACCTTCACATTTTTTATTATGCCCTGGTCCATGGGCTGCAGGACAGACGTTGTATTCGCAGGCAAGAAAGCAAGGCGCATAGCTCTCAAGGTCGGCACATTCATGTGCGCACTGCACTGGTCAACAAGAAAGAGCACTTTCCGGTTGGACGACGCAAATTTTCGATCCAGCTTCATCAGCCAATCTTTGAATAAATCTGAGGTCATCCATGCCTTTCTATTTGACGCGTTGTCGACAGGAAGTGTCTTCACACCTTTAAAGCACCTTGGTTTGGCAGCCTTCCCCACCACAAGCAGGCGACATTTTTCTGTGCCAGTCATATTGGCCGCGAGAAGCACAGACACCCTCTCCTTGCTCCGTTTGCCCCCGGCACAGTCGTCGGCTTTAAAAGTCAATGGCTTCTCGGGCAGAAGCCGGTAAAAGAGAGCAGTCTCGTCTGCATTAAATATGTCTTCCGGTTCGTACTCGGCCAAGTACTCGGGGAGCTTCTCCTCTTTCCATGTCGAGCATGTTTCCGCGTTTACAGACGCCCTCTCACCGCAGACGCTCTTGAACACCAGGTCGTGGCGATCCTTAAATCGTGTGAGCCATCCATCAGACGAGGCAAACTCTTCAATCCCCAACATTTTTGCGAGTAATTGGGCTTTCGCTGCGACGATCTCACCGCTGAGAGGAAGTTTGTTATTGCGCGCTTCCCTAATCCATACCAGCAGGGCCTGCTCAAGCTCTGGATGGGCGCCTGTGCGCATTCGTTTCCGTGACATCTTGAATGTGTCGTGCTCAAACGCATCCAGGATTGAACGCTTATTCTTGATAAAGTTGGAAAGGGCTTAATGCCATACTTCCGAGCGATGTCTTGCTTGGCGGTGTCTCCCTTTTCAACTTCTCTCAAAATCTCGACTTTCGTCGCCAAGTCAAGCGTGCGATAATTTCCACGAGTCGTCATGACTGGTAGAACCGCTGCGTGCCAAGTCAAAACAACAGTCCAAATTGCACTCGACGAGATCCTCCTTGGCGTGGAACCAACCGCGGAACGAACGAGAGAGAGACTGGTCGCAGCAAAGAAATGAGCCTAGTGACGCTGTCGCGTCGCGACTTGTCAGCACGCGCTAAGCCTAATCTCACCACTTCGAGTTTAGCGGCGCTGCGGGCGCTTACGATGGCATCGGTGCATCTTGTTCGTTTCAAAGCGGCGGTGCTGACAACCATGATAATACCAAAATGGCGGTCGTCGTGATTCTCGATTGAAAAATAACTTCTAATTAAATGATACTCTAAGCTTTTCAACTTCGAATTATTGAGAGATATTTCCATAGAATTACATATAAAACAGTCGGGACCACCACATCTCTTCTAATTAACTGAAAATTCCAATTAAGCGGCTTCGAATTATCGGGAGTCGACTGTACAATGTAAGAATTTTAGTGATTCAATGTGGCGACGGGCGGAGAGCGTGGTTAAATTCAATGAAAGAAGTGTGGAAGAGGGTGAGAAATATAAGGATGACATATAAAACGTACAGCTTTTTTCTGGACTGCTTCTAACATGTTAATTTCAAGCTGCTTGTATGGGTTCCACACTACAGCTGTGTAATCAAGAACAGGGTGGATTAAAGTTTTATACAACGGTAGCTTTGTGTCTTTTGGTGACCAACAGTGAAATGCTTCTCCTCTTTTCTTTTCAAAAGCCTTTGAAGGCTGCAAAATGTTTAGAACGGTTGTTGCCATACAGAGGTGGGTGGAATGACACCTTGTTTTCCCGCAGGTGCCGACCAGATTCTGCTGCTGGCGCGTCGCAAGGATCTCCGGCGCATCTCGCTGGACACCCCGGACTACACGGACGTGGTGCTGCCCCTGCGGGGTCTGAAGCACGCCATAGCCCTGGACTACGACCCCGTGGAGGGCCGTGTGTACTGGACAGATGACGAGCTCTGCCTCATCCAGCGGGCCTTCCTCAACGGCACGGGCCAGGAGGCTGTGGTCACCCTGGAGGTGCAGCACCCGGACGGCCTGGCGGTGGACGTGGTGGCCCGCAACCTCTACTGGACCGACACGGGCACGGACCGCATCGAGGTGGCCCGGCTCAACGGCACCGCCCGCAAGGTGCTCATCGCCGAGGGGCTGGCCGAGCCACGCGCCATCGTGCTGGACCCACCGCAGGGGTGAGCTGCCATTCATCATCATCATCTGCCGTTACTTGTTGGCCATCTATTTCGTGTTTATTTCTTCGTTTCTTATTGCACGTGGTACGGAACATCTTGGTGCTTTTTGTAGCATCCGTACTGGTTTCTGGGAACTTCGAAAAACTGCTCGAAAAAATGGAGCTGGAAGACGAAAAACGCTTTTATTTCTTATCTATTGTCATAATTTTTTCGGGAGTTTTTCTGTTTCCAGACGCGCAGCAACTAGCCCACTAGAAAGTAGTGCTAGTACTAATTGCTGTGCATTCGCATGAACTTCAACTAACATGTTTACTAGCAAATTCATTCAATAAGTTTGCCTGGATGCATTGTCTACTAGTCCAGCCCTAAATCTAATTCGTCACTTTGTGTGTCGTCAGCTGTGTTGAACATGCGCTGTACTGGCATGTTTTGGGGAGCCCCATTTTCACGAGGTTATGCATGCATGCTCTGAAATCAGAGAATATCTTTTTTTTTTTGCCTTGTGTAAAGGTATGAGTGCAGAATGCATAAAAGTATGAACTCGGAATGGTTTGCTGAGGAAGAAAGGATCTCTCGGGGTCAGTGAAAAGCTCCTAAATCAGCCAAGCTTCAGATGAACCAGCAGTAGAGTGAACCCAATATTTGGGTGTGAAAGCATAAAAAATTTGTTACTGGCTAACCCTTACTGCCATAGTGTATGTACACACAACTGCATATTAAGAACCCAGTTGGTTTTTGCTGCAAATAAAAATTTTCTGTCCATGGTGCTCGATTCTAAAGTGGTTCTGTTATAAACGATTTGGGCGATTTTTGTCGAGAATTCTTTGATCCGTCGAGAGGGCCTGTTTCTCTGTATTCTGATACTGGAAACCATGATCAGCGAGCATTGAGTGTTGTTGCTGTCATGAGGTCTGTACTCACCACAAGTGGCGGCAGTTACTTATTGCTTGTGCAGCCTACTTTTCTCAGTTGCAATATCGTTGTGCAGTTACACGTGCATGGTATGCTGATGTTGCAAACAAGTGAAATTGAATTCATTTTTCTACATGTCTGCACTGATGGACTTGCATCGTAAGTTTTTGGGGTAAGTGCGCTGATCTGTAGATGCTCTTGCTAAGAACACTTCTGGACACTGCCATTTTTATCTGTAGGGCTGATAGCTGTGCAAACTCATCCAGATAAGTGTAGCGCATTAATTAGGTTCCGGTTTGTAGCTTTTGTGATTTTTTCTTTCTTTCTGGGTGTTCGAGGTGAGTGTAGCTTTGTTTATTGGTTTCGTGAGACAAACAGAGATGGCAGCACTGTATCTTCCCAAGGGTTCTTTGCGTGCACCCGCGTACATGCTGATAGTCTGGCACAGCAAAGAGTGCGAAATATGCGAGCAAAAGTTTTTTTTTTTGAAAATCCAGGTTGCAAGTTGGGGTGCGCAGATTATGCATGGGCCAAATTACGCGAGTAAATGCGGTATATGGTAGATTATGCTTGGGCCAAATTACGTGAGTAAATGCGGTATATGGTAGATTATGCGTGGGCCAAATTATGCGAGTAAATACGGTATATGGTGGACATACCATATTTACTCGGAGGGAAAGCAAAAATCGGAAGAAAAAAGCAAGCACAAATAATGGTCACTCCTTTAGAGAGACTGTGAAAAAGAAAACTAGGCCAATGCTGTTTTCAAGTAGTATACTGCGAGCTTGTTCCATGCTCTCGCTCTTCAGCTCATGTCATGGCATAATACAATAGCTGTTCTATTTGCAATTATTCTCTCGTTGCAAGGCCGTTTTATTCATCATTTTCATGTGACATTAATTTGTACTTGTGGTGAGACGTGGTACTCTCTGGGCTGCCACCTCCTGCACAGAACCCCTTTGTTTGCAAAAGGAGGCAGGTGATAAAAAAGGTTGTCCGCTGAAAGGCACAGCAACTTAATGTGTGTTAGCACCTGGCTGCCATCTCTGAAGACTGATCAATAAGTTGTTTTAGTATAGTGAAAGCTCGTTAATTCGAACCTCGATAATTCGAATTTCGGATAATTCGAACTACACTGCTTGGTCTGGCCAAGTTCCATAGAGATCTGTGTATAAAAAAGCCCATTAATTCGAAAGCGAGTCGGTACCGCTACGGATAATTCGAACTACGCGCCGCCGTGCCTGTGCGGCTTGGCGCACAGCACATGGCCAAAAAAAAAAAAAGCATCTCCGTATAGTTATAGGCTGCGCAAGCATGCGCAAGTCCTAAACGGGGACAGAAGATGGAACCAGATAAAACCGTGGATGAGTGGTTAAAGCCTATATGGCGCCATCACCGGCGCAGCGGCTGGCGGCACCGGAGGGTAGGGGTTGGCGGTGGCGGCTGCCTATCCTCTTTTCCGCGCAAGCTCCAGAACTCGCAACTAAATACTCGTCAATTCGAGCCCTGTTAATTCGGAAATACGGATAAGTGCTGTCGGCGCGGTCCCAGCCAACGCCCGTGAAAGGCTATGACTTCGGACGGGCGCTACAAATTACATGCGAAAAACTTTTTTTTTCTTTGCGAGTGTCGTCCATCCTTCCACCCATCAGTCGCCAACGGAAGCACGCGGTCCGCCGCGATCATGACGCAAGCTTTTAGCATCGTTCGCTGCAAAAGGCGTTTGCTGCTGCTATCGTGCGTTCCAATGATTGAGTGGCAGTAGACGGCGTCCGCCCCAATCGCCCATGGCCCGATAAGGCGAACGTACTGAAAACGAGGCTTGCACAACCGGACAAGCGCTGGCACTCTGCCAAGTTCGCTTCCTCCCTTGCTAGAGCTAACGCCAAAAGTAAACACACTGTGATATTATCGCTGCGCAGCATCTTGGCGCGCCGTTGCGTTGTGGACCGTGACCGGCGCGAAACGGAGGGACGCGTTTTTTTGTTTTTAAATTCTTTGCCAAAAATCGGGAGTGGGTTCGTTGGTTCGTTTCGCGAGTAAGTACGGGACATATACCGTAATGCAAATGGTTCTTGCCGGTTTTTTCGCAGCCATTCGGTAATTCGAACATCGGATAATTCGAATTTTTTTCCCGGTCCCGTGAAGTTCGAATTAACGAGCTTTTACTGTATATATATTTTTTGCACTAAAAGACCCTTTTTGCTGGAAATCCTGAAAGGAAATGTGTTGTATGGATAAGGGAAATTTTTCTGCATAGTTTGTGGTGCAGTGTTAAACTTGCTTTGGATGGAGCAAAATTATGTTGCGACTTTGCTTAGAAGTTATTTGTGTCGAAAAAGGACTGTCGTCTCCTTCAGGCATGTGAATTTGCTACATGCAGAGGGGGTGAGCACCTGTATAAAGTGCCCATGTGGCATGGATAGGCAGGCAACTTCCCCGTAGCAGAATGCTTCAGTTATCAACTGTGCTTGCTTTCTTTCCTGGTCAATCAATTGCTTTGAAAGTAATTTAAGGTAGAAAGCTTTTTTTTGGAGCCTGTCATTTTATTATTTTAGTGCTGTTTATTTTTTTCTGAGAACAGCTAGCTAGGATGCTAATTTTCTATGATATGTTTTCAGCATGGAGTGGGGTTGCAATGCAGCAGAATGTGTTTTCAGGTGTTGAGCACATTCAGTTCACATTGCAGAGTGGTAACATCACAAAATTTTTCTCTTATGATTAGTGTTGCGAGTTGGCAGTGCCAGTTATATGCAGGGTGTTCCATGTTTATCTGTCCAGGTTGTAAAAGGTTCTCCTGCGTAAGCTACTGAACTATTTGGGCCCAAGCACCTACTACAGAGTAGCTTATGATAGTCTGCGCTTTTTTATTAGTAATATAAGATTGGAGTTTGCCTGCCTAGATTGTCCGGAATCGGTGAAAAACTGCAGTCATCTGTGTGCAGAATTTTTGTCGAGGCGAGTGGGATAGCCGATTTGAGAAACTGTGTCATCTGGCGAACGGCTAAGCAACCAGTATCCCTGCTTGGAGCTGGGGTAGGTCTTGCCATTCCCCAGATGGCGCAGCTTGTCAAATCTGCTGCTCTACTCATCTAGACGAAAATTCTCTGCGTAGACGACTGCAGTTTTTTTGCCGATTCCAGGCAATTCAGGCAAGTTCTGATATTGAAATTATTAATTGAAATACGCAGACTGTCATAAGCTACCTATGGTCTGTGCTTGAGCCCAAACAGGCAAGTAGTTTGTGCAGGAGAATGTTTTACAACCTGGGCAGATAAATATGGGACACCCTGTATATCATTTACAAGAGGCTAGACTAGCTGCGTTAATGACTGTCACCATTGATACACATGGCGTGAATGTAACACGGCTTGCCTTTAGGTGGAATTGGTGAAGATGGAAGCTGACGGGCAAAACGCAGTATTATTTTACGAGGTGCCTGAGCGCATTGCGTGTCCCCATGGCCCCCCCCCCCGTGCAGGTGGATGTACTGGACAGACTGGGGCCAGCCGGCCAAGATAGAGCGGGCTGCCCTGGATGGGAGCGAGCGGCGGGTGCTGATCTCTACCGAGCTGGGCTGGCCTAATGGGCTGGCGCTGGACGCGGCCGAGGGCCGGCTGTACTGGGCGGACGCCCGCACGGACCGCATCGAGAGCTCCCGCCTGGATGGCTCCGACCGACGCGTGCTCCTGGACGAGCAACTACCGCACGTGTTTGGGTTCACCCTTCTCGGTAAGGGCTCTCCACTTCTGATACATTAGCGAACTTGGTTAGTGGTTGAGAAAAGTTCACAGCTGGGGTCGTTGCAAGTGCGAGAAGAGCTGCAAATTCCGAGCACTGTGGTGTTGCAGTGGACAAATTAGGCTTAGCGTGATGCTTGAGCTCGCAAGAATGCTGAAGGCACTGGGCTGGTTTTCCCCCTCGACTGCTTGTGCGAGGGGGCTGCAAGGAGGTAGCAGGGTTGAAGGGAGGGAAAGAAGCCGTATTTGCATCTGGTGCAGCGTCGTGCCACTCATCTTGGCATCTGCCTGACTGAGGTGGCCACAGCTGGGCTGATATTCCAACTTCATGTCCTTCGAGGACTCAAAACTCGCAGATTGGTTGAAGCAGCAGAAGCGGTTGTGGTTCTCAGTTGGGACGAAAAATGCAGGCGTGCATTCACACAGTCTGCGTTTGCGGGTCAAAAAGGCAAAATAGCGCTGCAGTTTTGTAAACCGCTTTTTTGAACCAAAAGCATAGCACACTAAGAAACAATTTTGTGTGCTCTGAAAGGGATCATTCTTGTAAAATGCTTGGAAATAGAATTTTGATCATTAGCAAGAAAAAAAAGAAAGTGCTTTTGATCGCAGCTGATGCCGTCGTCATCATTTTGTAATCAGTCGTGATTTTTAATTTCGCCGGAAAAAAATATACCGTATAAACGTGTGTAAGCACTGCACCCGTCTATGGACTGCACCCTGTTTTCCTGAAAGCAATATTAAAAAAAAAAATCCGTGTTAGGGCCGCAACCATACTTTCCATGACCCACGCGGGGATAGAAACAGAAAAATTGGCTGTGGTTTAGCTCTGGTTAAACCTGGAGTGGCGAGAGCTCTGCCCAGCCGCTTACTTATGCAGCTGCAACACCTCTCCCCCTCTCCACTCGCACCCTCCCCCTCCACTCGACACGGCGCATGTGCACAGCTGTTGCAGCTCGGTTTCGCCAGCGCGCTCTCCGCACCACGTGACCGACCGGCGCAAGGTCACGGTGCCGCCGCCACCGAGCTCAAGGGGTGATGCCACGCTGAAGGCTCCAAGAGCTGGCGTAATGCAGCTCTCGCTACAAAAATGTTGTCCTTATACGCGTTTATATGTATATGCAATAATGGAAGTGCACCTGGAAAAACATATCTGAGCTTACTTAAAAAAAAAAAAAGTTCTTTTCCTTTCCGAAAAAAAAAAATCACAAGACAAGCTCAAGAGGCCTATCTGCATTTGGCAAGGTTTTGTGGTTCTTGCGATCATTTCGTATGCAAAGAACATCCAAAATGCCCCGCGATGGCTCTCTATCTTTCCTTTCGGAGCTTGTGTCGGTGGTAAGGAGGCAGCATCAAGGAGGTATTGTGCCTGTGGAGCAAGCGAAGTTGCAGCTTGCATACGCTTCTGCTTTGTTTTTGCAGCGGCCACTTACAAGAAAAAGAAAAGCCTCTGAGCCAAGCCATGCAACTACAGTGAAAGCTCGTTAATTCAAAACTCGATAATTCGAATTTTCGGATAATTCGAACTACACTACTTGGTCCGGCTAAGGTCCATAGAGATCTGTGTATAAAAAAGCCCGTTAATTCGAAAGCGAGTCGGTTCCGTTACGGATAATTCGAACTACGCGCCACCGCGTCTGGGCGGCTTGGCACACAGCATATGGCCAAAAAAAAAAAAGCCCCTCCTCCGCATAGTTAGAGGCTGGGTACGTCCTAAACGGGGACAGAAGATGGAACTAGATAAAATCTTGGAAGAGTGGGTAAAGCTTAAATGGCGTCATCACTGACGCGGTGGTCGGCGGCACCGGAGGGAAGGGGTTGGCGACTGCGCTGGCGGCTGCCTACCCTCTTTTCCGCGCAACCTCCGGAACTCGCAACTAAATGCTCGTTAATTCGAGCCCTGTTAATTCGAAAATACGGATAAGCACTGTCAGCGCGGTCCCAGCCAACGCCCATGACGGCTATGACTTCAGACAGGCGCTACAAATTACGAGCGAAAAACTTTTTTTTTTCTTTGCGTCGTCCTTGCTTCCACCCATCGGTCGGTCGCCAACGGAAGCACGCACTCAGCCGCGAACAAGACGCCGGCACAAGCGCTGGCACTCTGCCAAAGTTCGCTTCCCTCTTGCTGGAGCTAACGTCAAAAGTGATGTTATCGCGCGCCGCCAAGAAATGCGTTGTGGGCTGTGACGGTGCCAAACGGAGGGAAGCGTCAACGACTGACGCTTTTTTTTTTTATTCTTAGGCAAAAATCGGGGGTGGGTGGGTTCATTATGTGAGTGGGTTCGTTACGCGAGTAAATACCCTACATACACCGTAATGCAAATGGTTCTTGTCGGTTTTTTCGCGGCCATTCGATAATTCGAACATCGGATAATTCGAACGTTTTTCCCGGTCCCGTGACGTTCGAATTAACGAGCTTTTACTGTATATCTCATACAGCGTTGCCCGCACAACGAGGGCTGTAGCATAGTTTCGTTTTTGCGCTGTTGGTGTTCGCACTCGGAACGAAGCAGCCACAACTAAATTCTTGCCGCTCGTAAGCTTTATGTTTGCGTGGCAAGAAAGCCTTTATCAGCAATCTGTTTCCTTGTCATGATTGAATGTTTTGTGGTGGTCGTGAATGCAGGTGGAGCTTCACTGTCGACTATCTGACCCTTCTCGGATGGTTTTAAGTTCAGGTCTACTTCTGAGCTACTTTTGACGGACCTCTCTCTCCGCCGTGTGTGTGCACTCAGGTGACTACATCTACTGGACGGACTGGCAGGGCCGCTCCATAGAGCGGCTTCACAAGAGGACGGCCGGCCAGCGGCAGGTGATCCTCGACCAGCTGCCTGACCTGATGGGCTTGAAGGCGGTGAATGTGCGAGCCCGGCGGGGCGAAAACAATTGTAGCCGTGGCAACGGGGGCTGCTCCCACCTCTGCCTGCAGCGGCCCAGGGGTGGAGGCCACGTCTGTGCCTGCCCCACGGGACTGGAGCTGCGCGCTGACTTGCGCGGCTGCACGGCCGCTGAGGCATTCCTGCTGTATGCCCAGAACAGTGACATCCGCCGTATCTCGCTGCAGTCACGCCGCACCGACCAGATTCCACTGGCCGGCGTGCGCGAGGCGGCAGCCCTCGGCTACGACGGCAACGATGGTCGCCTCTACTGGTCCGACACGGCTCTCAAGGTGGGGGGGCTTCTTCTTAGTTAAAAATGTCCCCTCTACGGCTGCGCCAGTTGAAATCCTCTCTTGAGATCTCGTTAGAGGGGAATTGCTGTTGAAGATGATAATTGTAGGATGCTTGACGTCTTGCAGATTCGTTTTGCTCAATCACATTGCCAGAGGACACTTCTGGAGAGGTTAAACTTTTTATAACAACTATAAGCACAAAGGAAGATACAAGCAAGGAGAAAACATATTTACACTTGACTGGCTCGTACTTCTACCGTGACGAAACCAGCCCTCGGTCCTGCCGAAGCAGCGGGTTTTAAATCCTATGTCCCCGCCCTCGGTGGGAGAATAACCAATCAGGTACTGTACAAACATCCACCCAATAACTTATTGGGGAAAGGAAAATACACCCAATGAATGATTGGGGAAAGAAGGTAGCCCCTCGCGACACCGTACACATATGTACACTTTCTACTATCACTGCTGCGAGCTTCGCGAACATTTATTTTCCCACTTTCCCAACGTCCGGTTGACCCAAGTTCCAGGAAAGCCATTTCAACTCATCTGTTTCTCATCGTCGCTCCTCATGCCTGCAGCTAGCTTGACAATATGTCAAAGCATGCCGCTGCAGACATGGCACAAAAAGCCGCGCACTGTGACGCGGGTCAGCCTCGCCGTAAACGCGTGCACATAGGATGCGACCTAACGACTCCGTCCATGAGGGGAGTTTGACGTCTCCCGTAATCCCCCGCCATTCGGCGCCTCCCTTCTCCCGCTGGGTTGACTGACCCCTTTCTGTGCGGTTGTGCGGAGGGCCCAAGAGAGAACGTAATGGGCATTCCAATAACGCGACCGGATGCGTCGAACAAAATACAGCACCGCGAACTTCACTTTCTTCATATGTCTGCCCAGCTGGCATTGACTTGCTGTCCAAGGTTTGATTTGGGCAAGACTGTTTGCAACACACGGCATTGATGTGATTCCTGCGCAGCTTGCACTACTCCGTGCTGAAATGCTTAATCTCATCTGCCCAGCTAACTTTCTGCCACCCCCTGCTGCGTTTGCCTTCTCTTGGAATCCACTCCGTTATCCACCGGTTATCACCACCGGTTATCTGGCCTTCGCATTACATGCCCTGCCCAAGCCCATTTGATTTCGACTAGGATGTCATTAACGCGCGTTTGTTCCCTCACCCACTCCGCCCTCTTCTGATCTCTTAACGTTACGCCTATCATTTTTCTTTCCATACCTCACTGCGTTGTCCTAAACTTAAGCTGAGCCCTCTTTGTTAGCCTCCACGTTTCTGCCCCATAGGTGGGTACCCGTAAGATACAGCTGTTGTATACTTTTCTCTTGAGGGATATTGGTAAACTGCCATTCATGATCTGAGAGAACCTGCCATATGCGCTCCACCCCATTCTTATTCTCTTATCCGGATCTTATCCGGATCTGTGGTCACTACCTGCCATAAGTAGACATATTCTCTTGCTACTTCCAGCACCTCACTACCAATTGCGAACTGGTATTTTCTTGCTAAACTGTTGAACATTACTTTGGTTTTCTGTATGTTAATTTGTAGACCCATGCGGAAATCCATGTACTCGTAATGTCTAACACATCATCCGGAAAAGAAAACGCACAACTAAAGTTAGGTGTCTGTAGTCCTTTAAGGTGAGTAGGGCTCATCCAGAGCATATTTTCGGTTTGGCAGTGATGGCACCAAAGGTACCATTAAAAAAAAAAAAAGTGCCTGTTAGGGGGCTAAAGGGAGTCTTTTGAAAAGGCCATTTCGTGAGGAAATCTACCAATACTGTATCTTAAGAGGGTTTCAAATTGGGCTAGTTGGTAGTTAACATGGTCAAACATGGTTTGACCATGTTAAATACTGTATCTGCTCTGCACGAATATAACGCATTTTGTTTTGCCTCATATCATACGCTTGAGAATGCACCTTGCATTGTATTCAGAAAAAAGATACAAGTACCTGTAATAATGCTTTTTTTCTTTTTTTTCTTTCTGATCTGTGAGGTAGCTCTGCCACAGTGCTCATGAGCTGCGAGGAGCAGCCAACTTCTCAATGCCTTTGGGTCGAATAAGCAAAGCATGTGGTATGCATGGGCAAAAGAAAATGTGGTTGTGAGTGCAGGATTGGGCAGCACAAAGCATGAAGTGTGCATAAAGCATGCTTCATGCTTTATGCTTCATGCGTGCTTCATGAAGCACAAAGCATGCTGCTTTGTGGGAGGCTTGGCCGTGTCAGATTGCGTAGGGAGTGTTCCTGAAGTGCCTCTCCACAATGACAGCGCATCAGCCGGGCCTTCCTGAATGGCAGCCAGGCTGAGACGGTGGTGGAGTTTGGGCTGGAGCTCCCCGAGAGCCTGGCCGTGGACTGGGTGGGCCGCAACCTGTACTGGGCCGACCTGGGGCTCAAGCGCATCGAGGTGTCCCGCCTGGACGGGGCGGCGCGCCGGGTGCTGCTGTGGCGGGGGCTGGACGAGCCCCGGGCCCTGGCCCTGGAGCCCAACCACCGGTGGATGTTCTGGAGCGACTGGGGCAACGTCAAGGGGCGCCGCATCGAGCGCGCCGCCCTCGATGGCAGCCAGCGTGTGCGTCTCATCACCCAGGTGAGGGGGCATGCCACCCGTCACACACCAGCAGGAGGATTCGCAACCCTAAACCCTCACTTCTTGTGGTTCTCCTAAAAAGATTGTTGCTTGGTAGTTATAGTGCTTGGCTGCTGACCCAAAAGACGTGGGTTTGATCCCGTCCATGGCAGTCGCATTTTGATGGAGGGAAATGCTGGAGGCCTGTGTAATGCGAGATGCCTGCAGTATCAGTGCACGTTGAAGAAATCCAGACCATCAAAATTATCTGGAGCTCTGTGCTACAGTGTCTATCATAGCCCGAGTCGGTTTTGGATGTTAAGCCTCATAAACCAACCAATCATTGTTGATATGTAGCTGATTGCACACTTAAGTCACTTAAGTCACTTCATCAGCTGCACTCAGTTTTTCAGTTTTTCAGAAGTTTTGTTTGCTTAGCTTATAGTTTTTGATTAGAGCTGTGTGAATATCAAATTTTTGGTTGCTAAGCGAATGTGAATAACAATTGGTTATGAATCGAACCAGGTATTTGAAAATACTGCGGAACCTCTATTATGCATGCCCCGTTCATGCAATGACTCAAATTTTATGATGAATTGATGTGGACCTGATGAACCTCCTATTGAGATAATGCATTTAAAGTCTTGACTGTAAAACACAAAATTATGTGCCCCGCTTGATATGACAGCCGGTGAGAACTGTCTGGAATGACATGGCACTTTATTGAGATTCTGTGTCACCCCAAAGCATTCTGAATCGGAATGAAGGTTGAAGACGTGATCATATAATGATGCAAAGCAGTGCACCGACTGCAGGCGATGACTGTTTTACCAACGGCCTGGACTCCGCACGGGCAACTCACATCCGTCGATGCAAGGCGGCTCTTGCCTAGCTCTCTTTTAGTGTGTCAACGCCAAGGTGTGGTGCGGAGGAGTCAGTCAGAGGCTCGTGCCATGCATGATGTCACAGGCGGCACATACTAATCAGCGAGCGCTCGCCCCACAGGGCATGTCACAGGCTACTCCGCTGCAGCTGCTGCACTTCGGGTAGAGGCAACTCTCGCCTCATTTTGCATTCACAGCTAGGTGTATTTGAACACATTCTGCCGTGGCTAACCAGCATGGAGGCTAACCAGGGGGCCGTCCGGGTTGTTTGATGAAGGGTATCATTGGGCTCAACGGCGAGAACAGGCACGACGACAGTGGCAGCGGTAGTCGACAGATCCCCTCATGGCTAAAAGGCAGGAAGAACGAGATGTGACAAAACAGTTCAACCAAGCGAGGCATGCTCAACAGACTGAAGCAACGACTGCACCTGATGGCGGCTAACCGGAAGCATAAAGCCTAATGAAGCGAAAGCAAGTTAAATCAAGCAGCTCTGTGTTGAAACAAGTCAAACCAAACTGAACCAAGCAAAAACTACTTTAAATAAGGGATAGGGAAAATCATTCCGTAGATAAACTTTATTTTATAGACTGGTACCTTGTTCAAAATCCTTTAGATAGTGACTGCATTCAGAGAAATAGTCCAATGTCACAGTTTCACTAATGCTCACACAACAAAGGAGGTTACTGCATGCTGTCATGAAGCATTGTAAGGTGGCAGCGCAAATACCTCCTGGAGGAGTGATTTCAGTGGTTGATTATCGGAGGAGCAAGTCGCAAGGCGCTGCTGGCAAAATGCAACATGGCTTGAAAACTGACTTTCTTGCATGCCAGCTTCAGTGCACTTTTTTGCTGAATCTGTATTCAGCAGTAAGGTCATTGTTTTTTGTTCTATGCTGCTTGAAGGGGTGGAAAGTTTTTTTTTGACTAAGCAGAGCACTAGTGATGGTACCAACAAAGAGTGAAAATGGTGGCGTGTTATCCGTTAACCCTTTCGCTGTCACGGACGTACCGGTACGTTTTCGCGCTTCCCCCGCACAGTGTCACTGACGTACCGGTACGTTCTCTATCGTGCGTTCAAAATTTCGCGCTTCAGCGCAAAGCTGGCGCTCTTGGACTAGCCGCGCCATCTGTTCAATCTTTCTAAAAGTTCGTATTTTCGCCCGTCACTCTTTTGGTACGTGTATTGAAGAGTACGGAGCGACTGCCACCCCACCCCTCTCTCTTTGCTGAGTGGCGGGGTCGCTCCGCGTTTGCCGGATCATGACGCGCGCGCGTGTGGTTATGGGTTCAAGGGTTGTTCTGCCATCTGCCGCTGTTTTGCAGGTTTTTATTTTTCTTCTCTCGGCGTGTGAGCTACGGCGCTTCAAGTTCACGGGCGCGCGCCGTTGAGAGTCTAAGAGACCGACGCATGACTCGATCGCTGCTTTCGCTCTCTCGTCGCATCCTCGCTTGCGACTGCCAGCAGCAAACGTAAAGCCCCTCTAACTTTGTTTTACCCTTTCTCCATCTCCCTCTCTCATCTTTATTACACAGCGTCCCGTTTCTCTCAGTTTTGCGGGCCACTGAAAGCACACTCTCGCTGCGCGCGGTTACTTTCGGTTATGGTTGACCGCGCGGGGCCTTCCTCTGCGCATTGGAGCGGTGGCTCCTCAGATTCTGAATACGAGCTGAGCTCGGATTCGGACTCGGACAGCGTCTCATCCGAGGAAGAGGCGAGTTCCGCATCGTCAGATTCCGATGATGAAACGACAGGACCATCATCCCGGAAACGTGTGTGGCAAACAGAAACTATGTGGAAGAAAGGCGATTTCTCACCGACGATGTTTTCTTTCGATGCGTCACGTTCCGGACCGTCCGCGAGCGCAACTCTTCAACCGGATGCTCAAGAAGGTGATTATTTCAAACTGTTTTTTGATGAGCAAATTGTTTCACACATCGTGAGTGAAACGAATCAGTTCGCGCAAGTGAAGACAAGCGCACAAGGAGTTGCACGCACGTCGCGGCTGAGAGCTTGGGTGGAGACGGATGTAGCAGAGATGTACTGTTTCCTTGCGGTCGTTCTGCTGATGGGCCTGATAAGAAAGAATGTCTTGCAAGATTACTGGAGCACGAACCCGATGTTGCACACGCCATTTTTTGCTACCGTTTTTTCGTTGAACCGCTCTCTGCTCCTCCTGCGGCTCCTCCATCTGAGCGACTCCACAGATATCGCAGATCGGCTGAGAACAGTGCGGCCATTTATGGAAGCAATTCAGAGCAAGCTGAGTAGCCTACTGATTCCACACCAAGACCTGTGCATAGATGAGTCTATGATGCCATGGAAAGGGCGGCTGTGATTTCGGCAATACATTCCTTCGAAGAGGCACCGCTTTGGTGTCAAGTTCTTTGTTCTGTGCGATGTCAAAACCGGCTACATACTGAAATTCGTTGTGTACACTGGAGCCACGACAAACATGACCATGGTCAAGGAATTGGGATTTTCTGGCTCTATCGTTCTAGAGCTCCTTCAAGACTACATTGGAAAAGGACATTCGCTATTTGTGGACAACTGGTACAGCAGTCCAGCACTATTCAACTGCCTTCAAGACAAAAAAACCAACGCATGTGGAACTATTCGGTCCAACAGGAAGGGGCTTCCAAATTTTTCCAAAAAGATGAAGAAAGGGGAATTGGAGTCATAACATACCAACAAGCTTCTTGCGCTCAAATGGCACGATAAGAGAGATGTGCATGTCCTGACGTCCATGCATGATGCACGTCTGGAAGATACAGAGAAGGCGGACAGGGAAGGCGGACAGGGTAACAGGCGAAAACAAGAGAAAGCCCGCATGCGTACTCGAGTACAATGCAAAGATGGGACTAGTGGACAAGACAGACATGATGATGAGTTTTGCAGAAAGTATCAGGAAGAGCCTCAAGTGGTACAAGAAGTTTTTTTTTCATATCATGGACATGTGCCTTCTAAATGCTTTCATCCTGTGGCGGGAAAATGGTGGACGAAAAACATTCAGTGAATTTCGCTTGAATGTCGTGTATCAGCTGATACAAGAGTTTCATAGTGCTAGGAAGAGAGGTGGAAAACGGAGCGGCGATGGCCCGACGAGGCTCACGGCACGACATTTTCCGCAGATGGTTCCTCCAAGCGAAGCCAAAGGGAGCCGCACCCAACAGAGGTGTCACGTGTGTGCAAACACTCTTCGAGGGCCAAAGAAAAGGAAAGACACCCGTGTTATGTGCGCTGAGTGCGACATAGGCTTGTGCCTGGACCCATGTTTCAAGATCTACCACACTCTCAAAAAATATTGAGCAGTTTTTTTTTTTTTCGTGTTATCCTCATTTATCTATTTATAGTCAGGCTTGTGATCATGATGATGATGTTTACTAACAACTGCAGAACACTGAAATGTGCATATTCCATTGACTATATTACTTGTACACCAATCATAATCAAAAATAAATCGCTATGCTCATTCCCTGATATGCTTGTTCCCTGAAACCAAGCCGACACTGGGGGTGCGTCACGGGCAGAAACACCCGACAGCGAAATGGTTAAGCACGAGATGGTTCACCGTGTGCTAAGGGGTCAGCAGGTTCTGTGGCAGCAGTGTTATGGGTTTGTTGTGCTTATATTTTTAAAGTTGGTTTGAGAAGGCCTATACAGTGAAACTTCAGTTGAACAAACTTCGAGGGACCCCAGGAAAAAGTTTGTTGAAGTGAAAGTTCACTCAACTGAAAGAAGTATGTCGGAGCTTGTTATCTCGCGCTAAAGGAAGAATAGGGTGTTCGAATGATATCAACCCATTTATTTGTAAGTTGATATTCACTACCTAGGTCCTTGTGAAGAATGCAGTAATCTTTTTCTGCACTTGTCCACTTAAGACTGCAGCAGTTGTGAACTGGGCCACTATGTCCAAGCCCTCGTGAACTTTCTCCGGCACAACAGTCTGCTGGGCAGCAAAGGTCTTTAGTTTCTCCAAGCACACCAATGCTTCTTTAGCTGAAATTTTTTCTTCAGTCGGTGCTCCTTCGGTAGATTCTTCCTCCTCTTGTTCCTGAGGTAGTGCGCTTGCTACGATGTCTTCCGTAGTCAGCGTGGCACATGTCTCAACCTGGGAGTCACAGCAGGCATAGTCCTCAAAAGGCAAAGGGCTGTCTGTACCCAGTCTTTCTGACAATTCCTTCCAGCCACCAGGCTCAGTGCTCCCTTCATCACTGTCATTTTCTTCCCCTTAAGGACTGGCATCAACAGCAGTCCAGTTTGCAGCATTTAAACCTGCTTTCTGCCAGCAGTTCACAATCGTTGTTGGCTTCACAGTCCACCAAGCACCTGTGAGCATTTCAGCTGCCTGTCGCACATTAATTGGCTCAGGCTTCTGCATTCTGAGATTTATCAGAATGCGCTGCACAAGCCGATGCCTGTAGTGCACCTTCACATTTTTTATAATGCCAAGATCAAGAGGCTGCAAGATTGATGTGCAGTTGGGCGGGAGAAACTCGACTCGGATGTTGCTGAGACGAGTGTCAACTAAGTGGGCCGAGCAATCATCCAAAATTAACAAAATCTTGCGATTCTTTTTGGCCATTTCATTGTTCACGCCCACTATCCACTTCGTAAACAGGTCGCGCGACATCCAGGCCTTTGAATTATGGGTGTAATCACAAGGCAGCGATGCAAGCCCTTTAAAGCACCTTGGGCGGGCGTATCGGCCGATGATTAAGGGCTTCATCTTGTGGGTGCCCGATGTGTTGCAGCAAAACAATGCTGTAATTCTCATTTTTGAGTGTTTCCCACCTTTGCACGCGTCGTCTTTGAAGCACATGGTTTTGTCCGGAAGCAGCTGGTAAAATACACCAGTCTCGTCGGCGTTGTATACGTCGTCCTGGCTGTAGGCGCTGATGACGTCGCGCAATTTTTCCTCACGCCACGTGCTTGCAGCAGCGGTGTCCGCGCTCTTTGCTTCACCGGACACCTGCTTCCAACCGATTCCGTAGCGCGCCCGAAAGCGATGCAGCCATCCACTGCTTGCTTCAAAGCCGGTAACACTGAAAAGCGCCTCGAATTCCACGGCCTTCTCTTGTATCATGGGTCCAGAAACCGGAATGTTCCTGGACCTTAAATCCTTGAGCCATGTGGCGACAGTGTCATCAACTTTGCTAAAATACCCAGCGCACAGTCGTTTGCGCGCGGGGCCGAGCTTCGCACTTTCCGATGCGGCCGCGATCGCTTGGCGCTAGCTCTTGATGGTAGACAGCGATGACGCTGGAATTCCAAAAGCTTTTGCAACGTTGACTTGGCGCTGCCCGGAGTCCAGTCGACGTAAAACTTCTTGTTTTTCGTCAAGAGACAAGTGTTTTCTTTTGGCACTCATTAGCACGAAGCACGCGCAGCTTCTTCGCAGTAGGGCTAGTAGAGCTGAGGCTGTAGCTGCGGCTATGGCTTTGGCTGCTAATGGCTGTGGAGCCAATAAAATGTGCAAAGCCAGCTATGGCTTGTGCTGGCTACGAACCTATCTATAGGTAGCCTATTTTGCTAAAGCATGGCCGCGCCGTTCTCGGAATAAAAATATGCAGTAAAAAGGGCGTGTTATACTCGTTGAAGCGATCAGTATGACCTTTGAGACGTATGTGGCGCCGCGGAATACGTTCGTAAAACTGAAACACGCACTACACTGAATTTCGTTAAACTGAAGGGCGTTTGCATTGGGTTCAATGGCGATTTGGCGGGGGATTTGAAAAAAGTTCGTACAACTGAATAGTTCGTTGAAGTGACGTTCGTTCAAGCGGTATTTTACTGTGAGATTGTGTGGCTACAGTGATTAGCTATGACGGGGGCATTTTGCAGTGCCGGTATACTGGTATTAAATAGCTCAGTGGTGTATCTTAATGGCCTTCTGTGACGATGCTTGTCACAGCCTGTGCGGCTGAGTGACATTCACTGGGCTGGATGTGTTGCTCTGCAGGTGGGGCGTGTCAACAGCCTCACCATTGACCATGCTGACCAGCGCCTCTACTGGACGGACATCGATGCCAACCACATTGAGTCCTGCGACATGGCTGGTGAGGGAGGATTGGCCTGCTCCTGGTTAACTGGTGTCTCGGGGGAATTGCGGGATGTGCCCTGGGGGACACGTGTGCAAGCTACGGCTTGCTGATCGAGCAGGCAGACCTAGAAGCTTGCAAGTAGTGCAGCATGTACTGCAAGTAGTGGCACGCTCTCTGTAGGACTACGTGACATGGCTCTTGTTACACTGCATGTGCCACGTCATGGGCTGCCATGCCAGCTTGCCAACAAAGTGCATGATAGGAACATGCTGTTGACCTAGTTCATGCCACCGTGATTTCCTGCCACATATAAGTCATTTCCAAATGTAAGTCAACTCCTCCCTGCTCGCGGCCCTTGCTAGCAAGAAAAAAAAAAAAAGAAGTTGACTCTTAATGTACCCCTCTTTAGCTCCCTTTTCGGTCACTGTATACACCATGGGCACTTCAAAGTAAATGCGTCTGGTGAGCGTTTCCAATCTGACCCAGTTCATTGCTTTTTTGTGCCTTTTTTTTTTGGTTGCATTCCTTTGAAAAGCGACCTTTTTCTGTTCAAAATTGCTAGGAAGCTTTTGGCAAGCTGCCATTCGTTGCTGCAGGCTAAACTGAAGCGCTTCAGGAGTCTTGAGGCCAGAGCCTGCTTGCCTTGATCTCGGTGCAGGGGATACCTCGGGCTTTCTTCAACTTCCGTGGCCTTCACTTGAATAGTCTCTGTGGTAGTGGGAAGTGCTCCAGCCCTCTGTGCCTTAATGAACGGGGCAACTTCCTCTTCCACAGCATGGTGACAGCCTCTGTGTGGTGTCCAAGAAATGTTAGTTGAGCCGCAGAGCAGTCGAACAGCTGGTCTCATTGTTTTCTCCAGTGGTGAACGTTTGCTTCGTCTGCGCCACACTCTCGCTGAGCCTGAAGGTTGCACGAGCCTTCCGCTGCCAACACAAGTTTCTGCCTGAAAGCAGTGGTGTAGTGACGAAGCTTATTTGTTGGCGCCATCGTGTCGTGAGACCAAGCACACCGCTAGTATGGCCCGTACCACAAGCACACTGTGCACCCAAACAAATGGCGCACCAAATGTTGGTGCTGATGACTGATCCAACAGTAACATGCACAAAGGTGGTGCTGGAAGCGCAGCTTGAGTTTCACATTCAGAGTTTCAGTAAAACATCAGCTTAGATTCAGGCAAATAGGATATCTTGTTTGGTTATTTGGTTTGAAGCAAATATTAATGTGTTTAAAATAATTTCGAAGAGAATATTTCGAATACTACTGGCACAGAAAATGGTTTAATGCCACTATAGGTGTTTTCAAAATTTGTATTTTTCTAACACACAAGGCCATCGCATGAAGAAAGAGTTCATGAAGCTTATTGCAGCTGTGCCTGGTTTCTGCAAAAATGGCCATCAGAAATTGGTGGAGTCGTCCTACATGTGGTGCTGACGTACCGTATTTACTCGCATAATAGGCGCACCCCTAGTTTGGGCGCGAAAAATCAGATTTTTTTTATTTCCGCGCATAAAAGGCGCACCCCGAACTTGGCACTGTGGTCAATACTGTATTTACACGATTGCAAGCCGACACCTCGCCACCTCGCCACCCCCCGCTCCCCAATCTTTATTTTAACAAAGCTTTTGCTGAACTGACTACTGGTCCACACTAGTGCTGCTGCGGACCCACAGCACGTACAACGACATCGCGTAGAACAGCCGCACACAGTTTTCAGGGATGCTCACTTTAAACATCTGTTTGGAAAGCTTCATCTCCAGCCGGAAACGTTCCCGACTTAGGCCCGCGAAAACCTCGGCGCTTGGAGTCGCGTACGAAAATTTAGGGACGCCGCAGTCGCAACTGCCGCACTTCTCGGCCACGTCGTATTTTCTGACCTGCCACACGCTAGCCGTGTTCGAGAGCAAACTCCCAGCCGTGTAGCTGTTAAGGTGCTTGGCCGTCGAGCTAAAACAGCAACGCTCCGCGGCAAAGCCATAAACCACGATGAACTATCGCGCTACCGCAGATCCCGGCACTTGACAGCAACAACAAAAAAAAAACAAAAAAACGAGCTGGAGATGCTGATGGCGATATGGATAGCGAAAGCTCGCGGCGGAGGAAAACGTTGATGATGATGATAAGCTCTACCTCGGGCGCCCCCCGTGGGTCGCGTCTGGAAGCCCCTGTGCGCGTGTGTGGCCTCCACGATCAAGCGCCCGTTGCGCGCAGCCGGAGCCGATTGCAGAGGCCTCGGCGCGTGCATTCTGAAGGCTATTCCCGCGTGGGTCGTTGAAAGTTTCGGTGCGGCCCTTATACGGATCTTTTTTTTAAAATATTTTCTTCGGGAAAACGGGGTGTGACCCGTACACGAGTGCGTTTACGCGGTGTGTTCAATTTTGAGAGTCGAAAAATTTCCGGAAATTTTACCCCGCGTTATAGGCGCACCCCGAACTTTGAGCCGGATTTTCTGGAAAAAAAGTGCGCCTATTATGCGAGTAAATACGGTATTTGAGTTACCTCCAACTGCTGGTCTTGGTTGCGATTGCGTCGTTTCGCAGCTGTTGCTCATAAGCACCGACTCCATGGTCAGCTGCTGGGCGTATACACACCATGCGCTTGCGCAGCCAGTGCCATCTCGTATCAGGCGTCGGAAAGGGTCACCCATCTCCATGTGCCCTGGGCTAGCTTCCTGTTGGTCTCGAGCTGTGTCATCCCTATTTGTGTCATCCCTACAACGAGCGCTGCGCACTTCCCCCTCACTTCACTTTCCTATCTGGGCTTTGCACCGTTGCGTATGCTGGTCAACAACTGTGCTGCAGTTTGCTGCAGTCTGCAGCTGTGCAATGATAGCACGGCATTGATCGACATTCGGAACGATGTGATCGCACAGAAGTGTAAGGACGTCCAGAAAACGATTCATTAGTAAGAAGCTGAAATGAGTTTTTTTTTGGTGCTAGTTTTGGACATATTAATAACCAGTAGGGCCTAAGATTTTTGTCGGTGATACTGGTGAGATGAGGCTGTGATGCGAGAGAGAAGTGCGAAAATTGTCCTGAAATAGGGAAAACTGTCAAAGTGGACTGTGTTAAGGAAATGAATGTTGTTCCGAAACCATTTGGTGTGATCTGTTGCTATTCCACGTCAGTTTTATGAATGCGGAGTTTCTGTTGCACCAAAATTTTTCGCAGCTCCCATGAATTTTGTTGTGGAGTTCCACTGTGGTCTGTACAACACAGAGATTTGAGGTCTCCTGTAGCATGGCCCTCTTGATGTCTATAACATTTTTACAATTGATGCATTTTGTTGTCCGCACACGTACAGGGGCTCATGTGTTTCAGCAAAGCACTTGTAGCTCATTGCCAAGGCCTTCCTCTTTTCCTACCTTGCTTGTGAATGTACCACTGAGCGTTGTGTCCTGAGGATGCAGTGAGCACTGCGTAGTATAGTACAGTGCAGGATGCCCCTACCACCTTCTTCTTTGTCCGTGCAGGCGAACGCAGGCGGGTGGTGGTGCCGGCGGCCGTGGCGCAGCGTCCCTTTGGGCTGACCCAGTACCAGGAGTACCTGTACTGGACCGACCTGGAAGGGCAGAGCATTGAGCGGGCCCTCAAGAGCACGGGGGCCAACCGCAGCCGCCTGCTGGGGCAGCTCAAGTACATCGATGACCTGCTCGTCTTCCACACTTCCCGCCAGGCCGGTCAGTTTTCTTCCCTCACACTCTGCCCGCTGCACGTTTGGGGGGAGACAGAAGCCAAGAAGAAGTGAACTTGCCAAGTTGTGGCGGTTCAAACCAATGGGCTGCTGGACATACAGTCAAGCCCACTTATAACAATATTCAAGTGCCATGGAAATACCATTGTTATAACCAATAATTGTTATAACAGGGTTGTGCCGAAAAAAAGAAAAGACGTCAAACTTCAGAGCATTTATTGACAGTAAATACCCGGAGGGGTCTGATTGTTCTAATGCCTGTAAAAGCTCGTTAATTCAAACTTCAGGGAACCGGAACAATGTTCACCAATGACCAAAGCACCGCCATCACTGCGCCACCGGGAGCTTCGCGCGCCTCCACGTCACAGGAATCAAGCCGGCTTTCCGGAAGTGATTCTTATGGGAAATTCAAGAAGCATGAAGAACCAAGGGTGCGGTGACAGCTGACAAGGGGAAAACCGCGCTGGCTGCATGCACACACACTGCACCGACTGATTGGGGATACGCATGGCGTGCGTAGCCAATGCAGCAGCTCTCCTGACGCAATGACGCCTGCCTCTTTTGCTTTCGTGGCGTTGCTGCGCCA
The DNA here is from genome assembly GCF_055824585.1 of Amblyomma mixtum. Taxonomy (NCBI): domain Eukaryota; kingdom Metazoa; phylum Arthropoda; class Arachnida; order Ixodida; family Ixodidae; genus Amblyomma; species Amblyomma mixtum. The sequence goes on along the minus strand of NC_143012.1, from coordinate 179,163,575 downwards.
GCTTAGTCCATTGGTCGGCCCCACACGTGCGCGCTTTTGTGTTGTAAGCATGGTTTTGCTGGTGTGGTTGTAGCATTTCCTTCTTTCTTTTTCTATAATAGTTGACACTCAATTACCAGATTTAATTGTTATAACCAATAACGTGCCTTGACAGCATTGCTATAAGCAGTTTATTTTACCATAGAACCACATGGCAAAGCTGATGGTGCCATGACTGACCATTGTTATATCCGATATACAGTCAAGCCCACTTATAACAATATTCAAGTGCCATAGAAATACCATTGTTATAACCAATAATTGTTATAACAGGGTTGTGCCAAAAAAAAAGAAAGGATGACAAACTTCATAGCATTTATTGACAGTAAATACCCAGAGCGGTTTGATTGTTCTAATGCCTGAAAAAGCTCATTAAATCGAACTTCAGGGAACCGGAACAATGTTCACTGTTCACCGATGACTAAAGCACCGCCATCACTGCACCACCGGGAGCTTTGCGCACCTCCACGTCACAGGAATCAAGCCGGCTTTTTGGAAGCTATTCTTATGGGAAATTCAAGAAGCATGCAGAACCAAGGGTGCGGTGACAGCCGACAAGAGAAAAACCGCGCTGGCTGCATGCATGCACGCTGCACTGACTGATTAGGGGTATGCATGGCGTGCGTAGCCAATGCAGCAATGCAGCAGCTCTCCTGACGCGATGACGCCTGCCTCTTTTGCTTTCGTGGCGTTGCTGCGCCAGCTTAGTCCATTGGTCGGCCCCACACATGCACGCTTTTGTGTTGTAAGCATGGTTTTGCTGGTATGGTTGTAGCATTTCTTTTCTTTTTCTGTAATGGTTGACACTCAATTACCAGATTTAATTGTTATAACCAATAATGTGCCTTGACAGCATTGCTATAAGCAGTTTATTTTACCATAGAACACATGGCAAAGCTGATGGTGCCATGACCGACCATTGTTATATCCGATATATTGTTATAACCGGTATTGTTATA